>NC_072456.1:27147168-27292168 GCF_027596085.1 Anoplopoma fimbria
TCAGTATTTTGACACGATCAATCATCCATAAGTTGTGAGTTCTCAGTAAACCACATCCACTGCTGAGCATCGAAGTGGTTTGTCGGTGAAGAAAAAAAAGGAGTCATCTGGCTTTACTTTGTGTGCATTTATTTTTAAATTTCATGTTTCCCCTTTTAAGGGAAGACTCTAAAGACAAAAACATTGTTTTTTATGCACTGCTCAATTCAGTCTGTTTTTCTTCCATAACACGTCTTCCTTCACACTAGTGGAAAAAAACATTTATTTTACTACTTTGTGCATTTGCGTCTGTAGATTTCTCCTAAATTCACCAAAAGTTACCATTAGATAATGCCTCATTTGCATATTAAACATAACATTTCAGAAAACTTGTAATACAAAAAATAATCATCTTAATGTCAGTAATCAACTGGTGAAGTTTCATGTTGATATCTATTAGTTATTTTTTTTACCCTATTCACCTGTAGAGTCTTCAACATGTATGTAATTTAACTAAACATATCTTTAAAGGACGTTTTCTCTAAATGAGTTTTTTCTCAGACTCTGATCCAGAAATCTCCACTTCAGTAGCTCTTACATACACCAAACTTTACAGCTTCATTCCTCTCTATATTCTGAAGGTTAACACAGAGGGGTTTGTTCAGATATCATTCATAGCCTGATTTATACAACTTTATAGTAATAAAAACATGGAGAAAATATATTTTTTGTACGGCTGTTGACAGAATTTTCTGATATACTGAGTGATACAAAGAGATATCCAAAATTCTCTCTGTAAAAACCTTTGACTCTAATATGTTAACAAAATGAAACAAGAGTTTTGATCCTGGCTTTATCCAATGTCCAAGAGAATGACTAATTTGCATATTTAAACTTAACATGTTTAGAACACTTGTAAAAGTGTAGCTTAAATAAATAAATAGAACTCAGTTACATATTTAAACTAGCACTTGAGCAAGACAGTAGTAGTGCTTCTTCTACTTCTTGGAGTTTTTGGAGTTCATGGATAAAGAAATAGGACTAATGTGAAGTAATCCTTTATGTTTAACTGACACATGCATCGTGTATATTGTCATGACTTTACAGTTACTAAACTTACTTCTTGGACTTCTGACCTTTTTATTAATTTATTACCAGCCATATGAAAGAAGTGATTATTATATATTAACCAATACCAGCCACCATGGCCCCACCTGTCATGACACGCTGGTATCAAAAGGGCAATTCATTTATCCCCTTTGTAAACCTGTATTAATAACCTGATATGCCATTGTCCTTATGTGTATCTTTTTAAATAAGCTATTTTGTATATATATTTTAAATTATTATAATTATTTATTTTGTCATTTGTTTTGTTTTCTCCTTAAGTTGAAGTCAGGTCCGTTGTATAAGGCGTCTTTATTTCTCCTGACACATTTCTTATTTGTTCCATTACAGTACCTGATTTCATGCAGCCTTATGAGTGTGCACATAAAGAATAACATTAAAAATACATACATTTTAACCTAGAACCCAGAATTAAAAAGAGTTTAATTGCCATGTATGTTTGCAAATACAAGGAATTTATCTTGGTGATTGATGCATGACAATAAACACATGATAAAAAATAAAACCAAAAGATCAATTCTACACAATAAGATCCAATAATGAATAAAAGTCCTCCTCATAAAGGCACTTTTTGTCAGTTATGAAGCAACTAAGATGCATGGTGTGTGGTGTTACTACAGTACTGTATCTACAGTGACTTGTTTACATGGTATGCTTTTATTTGTATCGCCTTTGTAAACCTGTATTAACTGACAAAATGTTTATGATAACATTATTGGATCTTATTTTGTAGATTGTCCTTATGTGTATACATTCAAATAAGCTATTTTGTTACTATATTTTACATTATTATCATTATTTATTTTGTCATTTGTTTTGTTTTCTCCTTAAGTTGAAGTCAGGTCCGTTGTATAAGGCGTCTTTATTTCTCCTGACACATTTCTTATTTGTTCCATTACAGTACCTGATTTCATGCAGCCTTATGTGTGAGCACATAAAGAATGAAATAAAATATGCATATATTTAAACTTGTCAGAATCAGAAAGGGTTTATTGCCAAGTATAGTTGCACATAGAAGGAATCTGGCTTGCTGATTGATGCATGACAATAAACACATGATTTAAAATAAAACCAAAAGATCAATTCTACAAAATAAGATCCAATAATGAATAAAAGTCCTCCTCATAAAGGCACTTTCTGTCAGTCATAAAGCAGCTAAGATGCATGGTGTGTGGTTTTACTACAGTACTGTATCTACAGTGACTTGTTTACATGGTATGCTTTTATTTGTATCGCCTTTGTAAACCTGTATTCACAAACATGTATTGATAACCTGATATGCCATTGTCCTTATGTGTATACATTTAAATAAGCTATTTTGTTACTATATTTTACATTATTATCATTATTTATTTTGTCATTTGTTTTGTTTTCTCCTTAGGTTGAAGTCAGGTCCGTTGTATAAAAAGTCTTTATTTCTCCTGACACATTTCTTATTTGTTCCAGTACAATACCTGATTTCATGCAGCCTTATGAGTGTGCACATAAAGAATGAAATAAAATATGCATATATAGAAAGGGTTTATTGCCAAGTATAGTTGCACATAGAAGGAATCTGGCTTCCTGATTGATGCATGACAATAAACACATGATTTAAAATAAAACCAGAAGATCAATTCTACAAAATAAGATCCAATAAATAATAAAAGTCCTCCTCATAAAGGCACTTTTTGTCAGTTATAAAGCAACTGAGTTCTATTTATTTATTTAAGTAGTCATAAAGCAGCTAATTATATATTTTGTTTACATGGTATGCTTTTATTTGTATCGCCTTTGTAAACCTGTATATTATTGATAACCTGATATGCCATTGTCCCTAATTTTACATTATTATAATTATTTATTTTGTCATTTGTTTTGTTTTCTCCTTAGGTTGAAGCTAAGATGCATGGTGTGTGGTTTACTACAGTACTGTATCTACAGTGACTTTTTTACATGGTATGCTTTTATTTGTATCGCCTTTGTAACTTTTTTAACTGACAAAAAGTGCCTTTATGAGGAGGACTTTTATTCATTATTGGATCTTATTTTGTAGAATTGATCTTTTGGTTTTATTTTAAATCATGTGTTTATTGTCATGCATCAATCAGGAAGCCAGATTCCTTCTATGTGCAACTATACTTGGCAATAAACCCTTTCTGATTCTGACAAGTTTAAATGTATGCATATTTTATTTTATTCTTTATGTGCTCACACATAAGGCACTTTTTGTCAGTTACAAAGCAGCTGAGATGCATGGTGTGTGGTGTTGCTGCAGCTCTGTATCTACAGGGAAACAGACCCGGATGAGACGACAGTAAAGGTAGCTTCTGGTTACAAACTTTGGACCAATCAGAGCGCCGCTTTTCTTTCCTGCAGCAGAAGCAACAGAAGTTCAACCTGGAGCCGCTTCCCGAGGAAAAACCAAACTTATTATCTGCTTTTTTTAGTTTTATGCTCACTCCCTGGCTCTGACACGACCAGGCTGTCATTAGGAGAGACATTTCTAAATGTGATGACAATGCTGGGTATGTACGTGCCAGACAGATTCTCCCTGCAAGCCTCAAAGGTCCAGTATGGGATCGGTCTGTACACGGCGAGACGCGTGAAAAAGGTTTGTGTTTTGTGCCTGGGCTGCTGTGTAACTCTTGTGTCTTTGTCCTGAGCTCTTCTCATGGCTTGTAGATAGGTTGTTTCTGCTCAAAGTGTCCGAGAAGAGAGCCTGGACCCCGGGCTGCTGTGACGTGATGTGCCACGTAGGCTTCCTCCACGACGCAACAATGTATCCAGAGAGAGAGACATGCAACAATGTATCCAGAGAGAGAGACATGCAACAATGTATCCAGAGAGAGAGACATGCAACAATGTATCCAGAGAGAGAGACATGCAACATGCAACAATGTATCCAGAGGAGACATGCAACAATGTATCCAGAGAGAGAGACATGCAACAATGTATCCAGAGAGAGAGACATGCAACAATGTATCCAGAGAGAGAGACATGCAACAATGTATCCAGAGAGAGAGAGACATGCAACAATGTATCCAGAGAGAGAGCAACAATGTATCAACAATGTATCCAGAGAGAGAGACATGCAACAATGTATCCAGAGAGAGAGACATGCAACAATGTATCCAGAGAGAGAGAGACATGCAACAATGTATCCAGAGAGAGAGACATGCAACAATGTATCCAGAGAGAAACAATGTATCCAGAGAGAGAGCAACAATGTATCCACATGCAACAATGTATCCAGAGAGAGAGAGACATGCAACAATGTATCCAGAGAGAGAGACATGCAACAATGTATCCAGAGAGAGAGAGACATGCAACAATGTATCCAGAGAGAGAGACATGCAGCTGCACGACGCAACAATGTAGCCCACAGACTAATGTTGCATCCCAAGCTTTCTTATTTCAACCTCTTTTCACAAAGCTGCAGACTTTTCCCTCCCTGCTGCTGTCAGACATGTGGGGGACGTGTCAGGAGGATGCATGGCTGGTCCTGGATCAGCAGTGACGTGTTGTTGTTGTTGTTGTTGTGTTTGTGGATGTGGATGTGGAAACATGCAGGTTGAGGATGAACATGAATGCAACATGAGAGACATGGTTTGACCACGCCCTCCTCTCCCTGGATGTCTCACTCTTCAGGGAGGTGAAGAGTATAAAAGTACAGAACCAGGCAGAAGTTTGGACACGCCTTCTCATTCAATGGTTTGAAGAATGTAAAATATGAAACATATTCTGGTTTGTTGAGCTTTTGTTTGTTTACCACATATAAATTGAATTGAATTGAATGAGAAGGTGTGTCCAAACTTTTGACTAGTACTGTACAGTATTTTACTACAACTTACTGTAAACTTACAGTCAAATGTTTTTTCAGTGTACTTTTACTAACATATTGAGTACTTCTTCCACCATAGAGGGAGACATGTGAGTACACCACTACTCCACTACTGTACAGTACCAGTCAAAAGTTTGGACACACCTTCTCATTCAATGGTTTTTCTTTATTTTTATTTTTAAACATCCAAACTATGGAAACATATGGAATTATGTGGTAAACAAACAAATGCTCAACAAACCAGAATATGTTTTATATTTTACATTCTTCAAAGTAGTTGAATGAGAAGGTGTGTCCAAACTTTTGACTGGTACTGTATATTAGTACTGTTTATATATATATTATATTATTTATTATTTTATTATATATGTTTTACTATTATATATGTTTTATTATATATTATATTATTTATATTATATTATATATATATATATACAGTACCAGTCAAAAGTTTGGACACACCTTCTCATTCAATGGTTTTTTTATTTTTATTTTTATTTTTTCTACATTGTAGATTAATATTGAAGACATCAGAACTATGAAGGAACACATATGGAATTATGTGGTAAACAAACAAATGATCAACAAACCAGAATATGTTTTATATTTTACATTCTTCAAAGTAGACATTCTGTTTAACAACAGGACTAGCTAGCTATCCGTCAATGTCATTGTCCCCAAATTAATATCACTAACAAAAAAATATTGTTTAGCATGTGCGAGCTAGATTGAAAGACAATAACATGGCGTACTGTTGTACAGTATATACAGTACCAGTCAAAAGTTTGTTCACACCTTCTCATTCAACTACTTTGAAGAATGTAAAATATAAAACATATTCTGGTTTGTTGAGCATTTGTTTGTTTACCACATAATTCCATATGTGTTCCTTCATAGTTTGGATGTCTTCAATATTAATCTACAATGTAGAAAAGAATAAAAATAAAGAAAAACCATTGAATGAGAAGGTGTGTCCAAACTTTTGACTGGTACTGTACAGTAGTGGAGTAGTGGTGTACTCACATGTACTCAATATGTTAGTAAAAGTACACTGAAAAAACATTTGACTGTAAGTTTACAGTAAGTTGTAGTAAAATGACAGCTGTGACTTCACAGTTACTGAGACAAATCACTGATGTAGTAGTATGTTGCTGTCATATTACTGCGTTGAACTGTGTTTTTCTTACTGTAAATTGTAGTAAAGTGACAGCTGTTACTTCACAGGCAGTTTGCCGACAAATCACTGTGATGTAGTAGTATTTTGCTGTAGTATTACTACATTGAACTGTGATTTTACAGTAAAGAATTGTAGAACTACAGTATAGTAATCCCACAAAGTTTTACAAAGCTCAAACACAAACTGTACTAGCTCCCCCCTACATTGATTTCACAAAAATATCATTACAATACTGTGAAAATATCACAGTTAAAGCCTGTAAAGTGATAATAGTGTAATTTATTGTGAAATATTACAGTTAAATCTCGTGAAACTCTGGAAATGATTCACAGTGCAGTAATACAACAGTTTAGAAATACTCTTGTATGAAGTCCTGCAACCAAAACTTTACTCAAATAAAACTACTAAAGTATTAGAATCAAAATATACTACAAGTAAAAGTAGTCAGAATGCAGAATAGCCAATTTGATTTTAGAATTTGATATTATCTGATTGGAATTATTGATGCATTAATGTGTTCATCACTTTAGTGTTGCAGTCAAGTCTTCTCATAACCCATAATTATACTTCATGATGTGTTTGTCATTTATATTTTGTGTTAATAATCTAAATATTGTGGAGTTGAATGATGTTTTAATATAATTAATCTCGGATGTATGTTTGTTTTCACATCATGTTTGACTAATGATCCCTCTGTTTGTCTTAAAGGGAGAAAAGTTCGGGCCGTTCGCAGGTGAGAAGAAGCTTCCAGGTGAGCTGGAGGAAAGCTCGGACACCCGGCTCATGTGGGAGGTAAATACAGACAAACACACACACGTTTATGTTACATTTCTACACATTTAAAGGGTTAACCTTTGAAACCAAATGTGGAATTAGTCCCTCGTAGGAGACTTTATGTTGTTTGTAGTTAAACACTTCCAACACACCTGTGAAAGCCGTATTAAATACATTAAATACTCGTGTTGCATTCAGGCACCAAAAAACACACATTACCTTTATCATAGGACAGCTGTGAGAGAAAGATACATCTGCTTTCTGCAATAAAGAGAACATTTAATTAAACTGCAGATCAATTAACCACACGGCTGACTTAAAGGGACTCTCATCTCGTGTTGTGGGAGAAGCCATTGATGGAAACCACTGAAAATACAACGCTGTGATGTATTTATCTGTAGCTGCCACATTGGGAGGTGTTCGTATGTAAAACCAGCACTCTTTGAAGACGAACCGACAAGAGAAGAAGAAGAAGAAGAAGACTCAGTTGTTATTGTTTCTTTTTCTCCTCCAGGTCCGTGGCAGTAAAGGAGATGTTCTGTATATTCTGGATGCTAGTAATCCGCGCTACGCCAACTGGCTGCGGTTCGTCCACCAGGCGCCTTCACAGGAGCAGAAGAACCTGGCAGCCATACAGGTAGATTATCTCGCAGTGGACCATGAATCATAAAGAGCTTCTGCAGACGATGCACATCAGTCAGGACGGGCGTCTTTTAAATGTGGATGTAAAGAGACCTCTAAAAGACATATTTTAGTAGAAAATATTTGAATTTAGCTACATTTTCTTCAGTCGAACAGGGTAACTTATAGATATCACCATGAAACCTTTCCAAATGAGTGCTTACATTAAGGTAATTACTTTTTGTATTACAAGTTTTCAGAATTTTGATGCTTAAATATGCAAATTAGGCAGTATCTTATTAAATATGTGCACATTTTCATACATTTCCAGAACATAAACATGAACATTGGATAAAGCCAGGTTCAAAATTCTTGTTTCATGTTGTTGACATATTAGAGTCAAAGGTTTCACTTCACCAGTTGATTACTGACACTAAGATGATTGTTTTTTTGTATTATAAGTTTTCAGAAATGTTATGTTTAAATATGCAAATGAGGCATTATCTAATGGTAACTTTTGGTGAATTTAGGAGAAATATACAGACGCAAATACACAAAGTAGTAAAATAAACAACTATAATGTGTATTTGAGACCTATAGAACTTCATAGCAAGATTTGAAAAGTTTCTTTCAGTAGCACAGGTCAAAAATGGAAGCGTTTTGTTGTGTTTTCATTCTGTAATACGTCACAGTTTAGCTTCACAGATGAGATAAAATCTGAATCAGTCACAGTACGATGATCAGTGTCGAGGGAGTGAACATTAACATCTGACTGGATCTGGAAAATGTCACCTCCTGCTCTCTTGTGCAAAAGATAAATCCGATTGTTGTTGAGGGGGATGAAGAGGAGATGAACATTTCAGGTCTAAGGTCCAAGTTCCTGCCATTAATACTGCGGTGCCTAAAGTGATTGGTTGTTTAAAGGTCATCATGTGTGTTGAGGCTCTGCGTTCCATCAACAGTGACATTTATTGTGCAGCTTTCCTCTTCTTAATCGTTATTTATGTATATGTAGAATCCCACAGTTAAAACAAAATGACTATTTGATTTTATTAGCGTGACCTTTAAGGACGAGGAAGTTAATGGCAACATTTTTAAGCGTTTTTAGCTTTTGACCTGCGGCCTCAGTCAGGCTTAACAGACCGTCGTCTGGGTTTAACGAGTTCAACCTCCAGCTCTTCAGCGTGCATCTCCATGAACGCTTGTAGCGCTATTTTCCTGTCAGCTGTGTTCTCCTCACAATTTTCAGGTGCATTCCACAGTAATTCCACAGTTAAAGGTTAACCATCACAGTGTGAAATAAAGTTTTACTGACGATCGTAATCTGACTATATTCTGTAAAATATGAGATCAGGACTTCATTTATGCTTTTCTAGTCTCTGATCTCTGATAATGTTACATTGTAAACAACCAATCTGTGTTTAAACCAACAGGAGAGCTAGTAACGTTAGCAGCACCGCTAACGGCTCACAAACGGAGGTTTGTGAGCCGTAGTTTGAAGGAGATGTTTTCACATTAATATAAAGTTGATATTAGAGATGAATTATGAGCTGTGTAACACTAGCTCTAAGATTATAATACATCATTAAAACTAATAATGACTAGATTTGTTTTAATCCATAAAAATACAACATTTTATTTCCTTATCATTTGAATTCTGTGTTTTTATAAAGAAAGAAAACATACATTACTATAACAAAGCAAAAGGATAACGTTCATCATTTTTGGTGGGTTACTGACTTCAGAGTGATTTTTGGGACAGTGGCAAAAAAAAAGGATCTGGATCCTTGTAGACCAGCTGCTATAATCAAACAGCAAAGGGATCTGTATCTGCCAATATGGATCATCAATGATTGTCAATTAGTATCGACAGACAAAAACCGTGATCAGGGATCTAATAGTTCTATTTGATCCCTTTTTCCTTTTTGATGATCCGATCTGTGATCTCAATTTCTCAAATTGACTCACTGTCAATCCCTGAACCACATTTTCATCTCTTAGGATGGAGAGAACATCTTTTATCTGGCCGTGGACGACATCGAGACGGACACAGAGCTCCTGATTGGCTACCTGGACAGTGACATGGAGGAAGAGGAGGAGGAGGAAGAGGAGGAGGTCATCAGGGATGACGACGAAAACAGTAAAGACGCTAAGCACCTTGTTGAAATGGGTACAGTGGAATTATGTAAACTAGATAATTAATTCATCTTCTGCATTTCAAAGAAATACAGACTCACTGTGTGTGTGTGTGTGTGTGTGTTATTGTGTGTGTGTGTGTGTGTGGTTCCTCCACATCCCTACAGAACTGGTCATAAAGAAGGAGGACCACCCCTGCTTGCTGTGTGAGAGCAGCTTCCCCAGTGAGGAGATCCTGGCCGCCCACCTCCAGAGTCTGCACCAGAGGCCCAGCACGGAGGAGAAGGAGTTCAAATGCAAGAACTGTGGCAAGAAGTTCCCCGTCAAACAGGCTCTGCAGCGCCAGTGGGTTCTCCGTTCCGTCACTAAACCGGTTCTCATGTAGTTTTACTTTACGTTGAAATGTGCTAACAGGTAATCTGCAGAAATCTTAAAAAGTATTAAGCCAGTTCGGCAGCGATTTAGGTTATTTAAAGGTTTTCATTTCTTAAATTTAATTCATTTAGAGTGAGTTTTATGCTGGTTCCACAGCATTTTTATGAGAACGTCTCTCATGTCTGTCCGTTCAATGTGGAGCTGGAGCCAGCAGCTGGTTATCTTAGCTTAGCACAAAGACTGGAAACAGGGGGGAACTGCTAGCCTGGCTCTGTCAGATGGTAACAAAATGAATATACAAGCACATCTACAGCTCACTGATTAAAGCTAGGGTTGGTTATCTTGAGAAAGATTAAAAAAAATCCACAAATATAACAAAAAATATATATATTTTAAGAAGATTATGAAACCTAGCTTTACCATGTTATATATTGTTTGTTTAATTCTCCCTGCACTTTTGTGGTCACCATTATACCAAGAAACAGCCCAGCTCGTAAAAAACAAAACGCCTACAAAAACCTACAAATTGTAGTTTTTACACTACCTCCTGTTTCCGATCTTCATGCTAAGCTAAGATAACCTTTTTGTTTACAGATTAAAGCTAGCTGTTTCCCCCTGTTAGCAGTCTTAATGCTAAACTAAAATAACCTTTTGTACAGATTAAAGCTAGCTCCTACCACCTGTTTCCAGTCATTATGCTAAGCTAGGCTAACCGTCTCCTGGCTGTAGCTTTATATTTAACTCTCCGCAAGAATACATTTATTTCCCCCAATTTGAACTGTTCCTTTTAATTCGATTTAATTAGCTAATTTAATTTATAATGAATTAAGATGAATGAATACTTCCTCAACATTAGTCGGTACATTTTTTGGGTAAAACCTGATAATTATCCTACTTTATTAATTTAATTTCCTTTAATGTGCCTCATATGTTTTTATTTTGAATCCTCCTCCAGTGTTTTGCATTGTTCTGAATCACTGGACCCATCAGGAGACTCCAAAGCTCACCAGTGCTCCCTCTGCCACAGCACCTTCAGCTCAATATCCAGGTAACTAACAAAAACAATGTACACTATCAATTTATTTCCTTTGACGCACATGTTATATGACGCTTCTTCTTCTTCTTCTTCTTCTTCTTCTTCTTCTTCTTCTTCTTCTTCTTCTTCTTCTGCGTCCTGCTTGTGTGCAGCTATGAACAGCACAAGGAGGCCTGTAGAGGAGACGCCCGGTTCATCTGTAAAGCGGAGAGCTGTGGAAAAAGATTCAAGAGCAAGGACGCTCTGAAGAAGCACAAAGGAAACGTTCACACAGGTTCGTCTCTCTCTCTGTGTGGGATTGTCTCGCATGCATTCTCCCTTTTCTATTTCTCTTTTTCTCAAACGTCATGTGATGAAGTTAATCGTCCATCAGCAGCCTCGGCACTCAAGGAACTGCAGTCACAGTGCTTGACCTGGATCAGTTAGAATCTCCGCCATGTCGAGACGCATCTCTAATTACTTGCGCTACATAATTGCTGACCTGCGTGTTCTGGGGCGGCTCACTCCTTCAGATAATTGGACTTTCACAGCTATTTATTATGGGATGTAGGGCAGCGACGCCTCACACCAGAATCAAGAATCAACCCCGAGAGTGAGACTTGTTCATCTCAGAGGCTCATGATCCGGCCCTTTATGTTCTACCAATGTGGTCAGGACGAGGGTGTGTGAGTGTGTGAGTGTGTGAGTGTGTGTGTGTGTGTGTGTGTGTGTGTGTGTGTGTGTGTGTGTGTGTGTGTGTGTGTGTGTGTGTGTGTGTGTGTGTGTGTGTGTGTGTGTGTGTGTGTGGGCGAGGGAGGAAGTGGATCAGACTCCTCAGATGTGGGTCATGCGATTCAGTTTTGAGATAAGTGGACCAAAATGGTGGGATGATGAGAGGAGTTGAGTGTCCAATAAAAACTTTTGGTAACTCTTTTATGAGTTTAATGATTTATTATATTTTATAATCTGCTTTCAGCACTTTGAAATTATAGTTATGAGAACTCGTAAAAATCCATAATAATGAATTATTATAAAGCAATTCAAATGATTTAAAGGTCAAGTATGACACCTCATAATTATTTTGTTTCAATGATCATATTGTATTATAATTCACACATGATCTTTTATTATAATAAAATATATTTACTGTTAACTTAGGGGTTGTGTTTGCTTTAAAGTGAAAAGAATATTATTAATTTTATGCAAGAACAAAATGTTGTACAATTAACTGTTACTTTACTTATAATGCATTATAAAAATATAATGTATTACAACCATGGGAATATAATGCACTATGATACTTGCAACAAAAACATTTCATTGAGTGACCATATATGATAAAGTATTATGATACTGAACTTATAATTCTTTATAAAATGCTTCAAAATGTGTTACTATTATTGTTATAAAGCATTACGAATATTATAATATAATTATACCACCGACATTTCCAACTTTTTTTTGCGTAATACTTTACGCCACTTCGTTACCAGGAAACAGTCGCACTTAACTTTAGGCACAAAACCACATACTTAGGTTTATGAAAAACATCATGGTTGGGCTTAAAATAATTACCTAAATTTATTAAAATACATTAGGAAACAACGTAACTGGAAAACACGTAACTAACATAACCTAAATAAAAAAACAAAACACTCTGGTATACGATCTCAGACAGCATTATACTGGTTTAAAGTCCTGTGTTTGTTTGATCAGCCCTCCACATTTTGTACATCACTTCTGCATATAGATTCACATAAATTTGTTTAAATTGCACTGCATGGTGTTCAAATGACACGCATAAAGCAAGAAGAGCAATCCTATTGGACGCTAAATGATTGTTATGTAATTTAATAAGTTTATTTATGAGAACAGGCTGAATTATACAACGCTAAAATCAGATTATAGAACATTATAAGTAAGTTTCTGATGCATTATAGACCTGGTGCTACCACTCCTTTTCTTCCTGTTGCTGTGTGATGATTGTGTTGAAATTGTTGTCATGATTGCCCACTTTGTTATTTTTTCCATCAGTCCTGCAGGTCATTTCTCATCCAGTTCTCTTTCTTTCCTTTATAGGGAGTTCTCGTCGGAAACTCACATGCACCATATGCAACAGAAAATGTTCCTCCTCTCTGAACCTACAGGAACACAGAAAGGTGAGGCGTTGCATTAAAGACCAGTACGACAGCAACCAGACACTTTGCATCCGAGCTCAGAGGATTCACTCCGATCCATTTTCAAAATGACGTCTCTTTTCTTGCTGTACGATGAAATCCATCACTCTCTAACCTCTCGTCTCTGCTTCCCGAGCGTCTGAGGTCACTTTCCCCGGTTACTCCCTCTCCACATGACGCTTTCTTTATGATCAAGTTGTTGCGAATACATTCGGGGTGACACAGAGCAGAGAGGTGGTTTCTCTTTCACTAGCTCATCTTGTGAAATCCAAGAGTCTGTGTTGGCAGACAATAAGGTCTTAACCTCGGCGTTATTGACGGATCACAGATCTGTTTAAATATTATTCTAACACGTATTCATACAAATAGATGTTTAAGTCGCTGCTGCATATCTCCAGTTTCATATTTAGTCATTTAGACATCTATCTTTAGTGGATAGAGCTCTCCAGGTTACACTATTTTGTGCACAAAATAGGCTAATACATGCTACCTTGAAAGCCTTTAAAGTTTGTGAATTTGATTTTGTACAAGAATACAAAATTTAAATTCTTCTACATCTAATGATAAAAGTTAAACTGGGGATGAACTGATACTGAACCATATGGCTGGATCAGGTATCGTTCATAATGGGGTTGGTCTGTTCAGTTAAATTCTATGTTTATAAACTATAAACATGATATACTGGAAATTTTAATTCCTGTTTAAGTTTTGACTTATTTGTTGCTGCATTAAAAAGGTTTACACTTTTTTACACAGAGTTGCTGGTGTACGATACATTATTTTAATCATAAATAACAATTCAGTAAATTTTTATCCATGTATTTATTTGTTACATCGTATTTTAGAAACTCCAATGTCTGGCGTTTAATTTGTCTTAAATTATGGCATGTTTGCTCCTTTAATTTGAGGGAATTTGACCTTGAAAATCTTTGAAAAGTCCTTAAATCAGATTTTTAAGAAGGTATAGGAACCCTTAAAGTAACGTGCATTAAATTTACGTGCAATTAATATAATTTGCAAAAGAATAGATAGAAATATATGAAATCTGGTGTAGAAAGGTCCAAGATGTGCTGGTTTTTATTGTGATTCAGATAAACGTGTATATCTATAGAGAGCTGTTTTTTTCCCGTTGTGGATTAATCACATGTTGTCGTTTTCTGGTTAAGGTCAGGTCGACGATGTTTTCTTAAACGAATCATCTTATTGGTTGTCATTCCTTAACGCATTAATTATTCCTGCTTATGATCGTGAACCTTTAATTTTCTCTCATCATCATCTATCATCCAGATTAACCAACACACCCTTATTCATCACCAAACCTCCTCCAAACTGTGTAAAGTCACGTGGAACATGTGACTTAGTTCTGCAGCGCATCGTTTAACCCACTTCACCCGTCTATGAGTCAGTGTTCTCCAGCTTCAGACCTCGGGGGGGCATTTTTTAAAAATAGTCCTATGTCATATTCCCATGTGACCTCTTCATTATGTAGCTCATGATGCCAGAAGTGATTTGCACATTTAGATTGGCATTACATCTTATTTTAATTCCAGTAGCACATTTAATAAAGTTGCTCAGAATACCGGAGTCCTACTTAAACACATTGTTATAATAAATATGTCACATATTGTATTCTTACAGCTCCCATTGAAGACTTTTCTCGATGAGGAGCAATCAAAACTTCCCGTAATGACTCGTTGGCTCTGAAGCAGCTTAAATCTGCCATTATCATCATTGTTTAGCTGAACAAGCGTTTGCAGTGGCGGCTGTGACGAGAGGAGCTGCTCGGCATTAGCATACGCTCTTGTAGCCGCACGGAGGGGAGCAATTTAATGTGCAATTATCGGAGCGTTGCTCTGAAGCAGAGAGAGGATTGGAACTTTTCATCACTTTAATTGCTTTTCTGTCAGAAGACATCAGTCTAATGAAAACGGACAAGATTTAGTTTCTGTTGACCGTCAACTTTCACGTGATCTTTGCCCCTAAGTTAAAATAAAAAAAGAAGATCAGCAAGTAGAAACTTTAACTTTTACTTTTCTCTTTTAGGTTCATGAAATACTCGACTGCCACGCCTGTGACAAGAAGTTCATATCCACAAACCAGCTGAAACGTCACATGATCACACACTCGGGTAAGCTGAAGGTTCATTGAACGCATCGCCTCTTTAACCGTCCTCTCTCCTGAACCCCAATGCGTCTGTTTTTTGATGCAGAGAAGCGGCCGTACACCTGTGAGATCTGCAGCCGCTCCTTTAAACGCCTGGACCAGGTGACGGCTCACAAGATCATCCACAGCGAGGACAAACCGTACAAATGTAAGCTGTGCGGGAAAGAGTTCGCCCACCGCAACGTCTACAAGAATCACAAGAAGGTGAGCAGATGTCACACGTTGACCCTCTGAACCCTAAAACCATCCGGCAGGGCATGAAAAGCATGCTACTTTAAATGATCGCCAAAACTACGCCCTAAATCACAGCTAGAACCTTTAAAAAACGACATTATTGTCAGATTTTTATCTCTTCGACGGTCTTTGAACAAATCATGTGAGACGAACAAAACTTAAAATTGTGATATTTCATCAGAAACGCTTTATTCTAAAGTCTCATTAAAATGTTGCCCCGATTAAACGGTTTTCTTTAACCGCCTTCTGTAAAAAACATTAAATTCTGAGCTCCTCAGACCAACTATGAAGCCATGATTGATTCTTCTGAGACCAACAGTCATGTGACAGAAATTCCGTGAAACTTCAACTGAACTGCTTCTGAACACAGAGCGGAGAGGAGAGGCTGTAAGAAGAGGTTGTAAAATGTAAATAGTTCAACATATATAACATGTAGAGCCTTCATTTTTGTTTCCAACACTGGTAGCACTTGTGAACACTTGGAGAAATGTTATATAGATTCCACTGTTTTTCTAAAATAAATTGCCTTTTTTTTCCTTTTAATGATACAAGTCATTATAACAATGTTTGAGTTCTCTCTACTTCTAGTCATGACTGTTATGTTTCCATAGAAGTAAAGGACTTTTATATTACAGTTAAAATCAAGGGCACAGAGAGAAATATGTGACGGGAGTGAAAGAAATGAATGGCCCAAAATTGTTGAGATTTGGACTACATACAATTGAATATGTAGGAGATATCGATTGAAAGGCTTTTCATCGCTGTAATCAATCAGGGTCTCGTTGGTGGCTGGTTTCTGTGGGGTCTCTGGCCTTACCCCCCCCAGGTCCCCCATGTTTACTTTTGGGATTGAGGTGTCACTCAGATAGACAAGTCGGGCACAGAGAAGTGGGGGGGAGAAAGAAAAACCAGAAGCACTTTGAACTCAAAGCCTCTTAAGCTGCTCGTCTTCATCGAGTCAACAAACCCAAAGCCTCCGTCGTGATCCCCTCACATCCATTTAAGAAGCTTCATCAACATTCACCGCTGACTCATCATAAACACGCCTCCTCTCTCTGCAGACCCACTCCGAGGAGAGACCCTTCCAGTGTGAGGAGTGCAAGGCTCTGTTCAGAACGCCCTTCTCTCTGCAGCGGCACCTACTCATCCACAACAGTAAGTATGACCACGCCCACAATGAAGAGCAGAGGTGGGATTTGTCAAAGTATTTTCAGAGGACAGCTACTTTGTGCGTCCATGTAGTGACGTAGTCATTGTGAAGTCACCCATTGGTTTGTGGACTTGAGTTTAGTGATTTTGCTGTCGCCATCTTGGCTTTTTTGCAACCAGTGAACAGGAAGTGACCATATATGGACTGAGGAGGAGTGACGTAGAGACGCCGTATACGTCTCTGGTGTCGACCTGTCAATCAGTGTGTAGCCCCGCCCTAAAGCATCCCCTGCTTTATGGTCTGTTTGACTCTAAATGGAGCATCATTTACTAAATGAACATCATGCTGTATTGAAGAAGACTTGAAACTAGAGATTGAGACCATAAACTCATGTTTACAATGTTTACTGAGGGAATAAATCAAGAGAGAAGTAGAGTCATTTTCTCATAGACTTCTATACAACCAGAGGAGTCGCCCCCTGATGGACAGTAGAGAGAATGCAGCTTTTAAGGCACTTCCGTTTTGGGCAGAACCGGAAGTTATGTGCTTCTAACTAGTCGTGGCTTCTTTTTTGCAAAGTAACAGTACTATTACTGAAGTAGAGTACTCTCTGATGAATACATAAACCCTTGTAGATCTACAACGATGTTTTGTGTCTTGCTGTTGCAGCACTACAAATGTATTTCAAAGGGAATGCCAGATCAACTTATGTTATTATGATGTTTTAAACCTCGAAAGTGTTTTTCGAGGAGAAACTACCTTGGGAGATATTATTTCATCCCTCCTGTAGTTTGATCATAATATCTAGAGTTACATCCCTCCTCATATCTCATAGGAGCATAATGCTAAAAGGTAAAACCGGCCAACTCCTCCGTACCCCTGTGGATATCTCCATTAATATTAGACGTCATAACTTTATCAAACATCTCACTGGAGAGCGTTCAGGTCGCCGCTTTGGCCCAAATAAAGAGACTTTCCGTGGAAGCTTTGGCAGATGCAGCTCTGCTCCTCGTTCTGAGCCGGATAACAAAGAGATTGTAAAGCTGAAGGCATTTCCTGCCGCTGTCTCAAGAGGCCGGTCGTGTAACACCGAGACCCGTATCAGGTTCTAGACAGTATGTGGGGCGGCCGGATCCAGCGTTTGGATTTCACTGCAGGTGAGAGAAAAGACGCTGAATAAATGTGTCCGTCTTTGTGAGGCGGTGTCAGGAAGATCCACTCACAATGAGGAAAAGATGTTGAAGCATTTTCAGCTGAAATCAGTTTTTTTTACAAACTCAATGAGCCTCATGGGAGAACATTTCCTAATGCAGTCATAATTGTCTCCAACTTTTTTTCTGTGAAGTTTGGTAGTACGAGTGTTCAACAAACACAAAAAATGAACTGGACAAACTTGCTGTAAATTGCTTGTTTCAATTATCAAATGCCACCTGTTCAGGAGGAGTTGCATGGCTGTGAGTTTTGATTATTTGCATAATCTGTACCATCAAATTACCATTAAAAAATAAATAAATTTATAATCGCTTTTAGTGTTGAAAAATACATTTTTTATAAATAAAGCGTTTTCTGACGGGGAACTGGAGCCATTATATCGCTCTCTCTCAAAAACACACGACTCTATTGACAAAAACAATACATTTACCTCCCAGAAGAAAAAAAACCCAACTCCTAATCTAGGTTATTTCCAAATTTTATTATTTTTTTCAAATAATTTGATTAACTTTAGTATCAAAAACTTGCCTGAAAATTGTCGATTTACTTATCGATTGTATAGCCCCTATACAATCTTTTTTATTTCTCAGTGGTTACCAAGATAGGTGTCATGAATAATCTGGAGTTTTGCCCACAACCTAAATCTTGTTTTGATGAAATGATGTGTTTGATTCTTTTTTGCTGATCGGACCAGTAAGTTGCTAGACTGGTAATAATAAGCACATGCTATCCTAAATATTTCAGGAAATTTTAAATAATGATAATTCTGGGAACGTATAGTTAAACTCTCGTCATAATCTGATTACCATGTATTTGTGTGCATGCATGTAAACATAGTCACTGCAGAGCAGGAAATATTGAGTCATTTTTTTCTCTATAATTTCACTTGTTTGTTTGTACATTTTGCAGTTAAATTCTTAATTAAATGAGAAAATACATTTTATTTGTCAATAATTTAAATCACATTGGAGTAAAAACAAAAACGGCTTTATCATTTGTACTTTTTATTTATTAAATTACCAGCAAACGCTCATAATCGTGATTTATATCGTTATCGAGTCGTGAAATTGGACGAATCCTAACCGCCGTGGTGCAAGTTTTACTAGCACCACGGCATGCTGGGAATCCTTATTGTTCAGCCCTGCAAGAAAAAGGGTCCTGTTAAATTACTCATAAACGCCACTTTAGAACAAATGTGTTTTTCTGTGCGGTTCTTTCCCAAATGAAACAAATCCACAGCACATATATGTGGATTTCTTGGCGTTTTGAGACCTTGAGAACAACTCTTGAGTGTATAAATTAATCTTCTCATGCATCGTCGAAGCCCTGCCGTAAGTATTAATGAAATCTTTGCGCCAGGGCGTCGTTGACATTAATTATCATCAAGTGAATGTTTGGATTTGATTAAAAACACAATTCACAATCAGCCTTCGACAGTGTTCCAGTTTATTGAGCTGACCATCATCGGGCCTCGGAAACAGGAGAATGAGCACAGGCTTGTAATAGCCAAACACACACACACACACACACACACACACACACATTAACCAAACTGCTGTGTGGAAATTGAATGATCTCCATATAATGGAAACAACCACTCTTCAACAATGGAGGCCGTTGTGCGGAGACAGAGAGCGGAGGCGTGAAGGGAAACATCGGGCTGCGCTCTGTGAACAGCTGAGATTGTGTCTGTCTGGCGTTTTTACTGCTTGTCAGTGGATTGATTAATACAATATGGCATGTTTTTTTTGTTGCACTGTGAAAAAAAGAGCCATTTTGACGTTCAGATGAAACATATGGCCGAGCGGTTTGTTTTACTGCTTCCCCTGGGATGTGTTGAGCTACAGATGCACAATAAAGGACGACTTCTGTAGAAAAGGAAACAGAACCAGACCTTTCTAAAGACCATTGTTCGGGTTTGTCTGGCCCAATGAAACACCCCTCTTTGTGTTTTTTCTCTTAACCGCACAATCTCCTGGTGAAATTGGGTCTCCCTCTTGCTGTGCGTGATGACTGTGTGTTCAGAGACACAACAATAGACGACTAGAAAAACATCATCTGTCCCTCTGTCCTTGTTGCCACAGGTGAGAGGACGTTCAAGTGCGACCAGTGCGACGCCACCTTCAAGAGGAAGGACACGCTCAACGTCCACATCCAGGTGGTGCACGACGGACACAAGAAGTACAAGTGCGACCTCTGTGAGAAGGCCTTCGTCACGCCGTCCGTCCTCAAAAGCCACAAGAAGGTGAATATAAAAAAAAAAAGAGCCGCAGCCAGACGACCTCAATCTCAGGCGCTGATTGAATGTCTGCCACGGCGACGCTTTGTCCCAGATCTTTTTTTTATTATGTCTATTTGAAACGCACACACAGTTCAAACACAACAGATAGAAAATAACTTATGAAACCTTGCAGAATGAAGTCGGTTGAAGCAGTTCTTTTGCACGTAACTGCAGAAAGTTGTAAGAAAAAACTTCAGGATAAATTTCAAATTGGAGGAAATGACAATTAGACCATCTACTGAAGCAAAATGTTTCCTTTGTTTCACATCCAGTCTTTAGTTTAGTTTATACTCGCTGAAGTGGATAGAAAATATCACTCTCACAAATAATTCACTGATAAAAACATCATTTATGTGTCTGGTGACTTTACAAAGAAGGTCAATTAGCTTCTAGATGCTTAAGACGTCTTAAAAATCTACATTTGAGTGAATATTTAGCAGCTATCAAATCATTTACAGGATATTCAACCTTTGTTTCTTTATAATACATTTAAGACTTGACTTCTTTCTTTACAGGGCTTGTATAAAGTTAATAAAGTCGTAGTCCATGAATATGAGATATCAGTTTACAAATTATTACAATTTCACATCATAACTATTCATACCGGCAGAGATGCATATTCACGACAGCTGCAACACTTTTTCAACACTATTGATCACATGCAGATATTTTATTGAGTTTCCTTTTAGTGAAATGCTCTGACTGAATTCAAACACTCTGGTAAACGGTTATATGAGTAGGGCTTTTATTGTGAAAGGCAATAACTGGAGGAGTGGATCTGGTCTGTGCTGCCTTTATCAAGTTTGAAAGGAGTAATTAAGTTTATCGTCTTTGTTCAGACTACTTAGCCTCCGTGTTGTCTTACAGTGTAGTGTCGTTTTGAATATGTCAGTTCTGCACAACGTGACTGGTTGATGCATTTATAGACACAGCAACATCTCAGGAAAAAACAAGCTTGTTCTGGAAAAAAACACGTGAAAGTTTTCATGACAAAAACTGTGGATTAATCACACAAACAAAACTCCCCCCGGAGTGTGAAGCCGTCTCTCTCCTCTCTCTCTCCTCTCTCTCTCCTCTCTCTCTCTCTCTCTCTCCTCTCTCTCCTCTCTCTCCTCGTGCCGCTGTTGTAACATCTCAGACTGTCAGACCTGGCGGTGACATCCATCCCGACCGCTGCCGCCCTGTGAAGGCTTCGAGAAATCAATTCTATGTTGATTAGAAATGGCAGTTAGTCCATTAGCTCCGCAGGGTTTCAAAGCCCTCGAACAGATCTCGCTGCAGATTATGAGCCCTGAATCTGACAACGTCCGGTGTGGTTATGATCCAGATTGAAACCAAGCAGCTTCTTGGCACGGGGCAAAAAGGAAAATGTCTCCGAACAGTAGGGCTGAAGACAGGCATGCCCAACCGCCTCGCTGCTCACGGGGTCCGGAGGGCCGCTGGGAGATCTGGACCTGATCAAAGCCAGGTTGCCGAGGAGACGACAGCTCGCTGGCCGTGTTTACATGAGCAGAGTAACCCGGTGTTTGGCTGTGCCAAAGTTGAGGTCTTATTCAGGTTCACCTTGATAGTCAGAATGCCAGGTAGGCAGATAAGGAACTGGTTTTAACATCTGATGAAGGTTTCTGTGGATCACAGGCCGAGTTTATTGTCGTTATTCTGACAGTTGTGACGCTTCTGAGTCGAGCTGCAATTAACTTTCTTTGTAGATAGATCTGACATTTATTTATTCAATTATCCAATTAATCAATCAAATCATACGACTATTGGAGGCCATTTTAGGTAAAAAACAAAAAAAGTAAAAATTAAATAAAGAGTTGTGGAAGGAGTGAATATTCTGAGACAAAACTCAAAACAATTAAGAGCAAAAAAACCTAATTTTAATTTTTTTTGTACCAAATTCATCACACACTGATGCCAGACGTGCAAATTATATTTATTTTATTAGTATTTATTTATCTCCATAAAAAAGTACAGAAAGAACAATAAGAAAAATGTGTATATGCACCTTTCGGGACCTTTACCACGCTCAGAGGCCGTCCATCAGAAACAGTAATCTTTAAGATTTATCTGATACTCTGTCAAAATAAAAAGGGACAACAAGTACAATGCGCACTGATAAAATAATTATTTCCATAAGAAAGAAAGAACATGAAAGCATAACGCGTTCATGTATCTTTAAGGACTTACGCCTCCGTCCTCTATAAGAACTCGACTTTACAAGCAACAAATTCAGACGGCGTCAAAATTAACTTTTTAATTTCAGAGATGATTTTTCTTGCAAATTTATGACTTTACAATCTCAGAGAATATTCATATTATCATTTTGTGAGTTTTTGTACAAATTTTACTTCAGAAATCCTTGTTTTTTTACTTTGAATATTACCTCCTCACCAAGCTTCAACATTTTATTTTAACCTGCATTTGCCCTCATAAAATCGTAAAAAATATTTGTAATTTAGTGAGAAAATGAAAAAGATGACGTTATAAAATTTTGTTTGTTTTACCAATAGACCGTATATAAGAAGTGGACGTAGTCATCGTGACATCACCCATCGGTTTGTGGACTGATGTTTTGAAGCCTTGAGTTCTGCAATTGCATCGTCGTCCTTTTATTACGGCCGTTGCCATGTGTTTTTCCTGCAACCAGTGAACAGGAAGTGACCATATATGGACTGAGGAGGAGTGACGTAGAGACGCCGTATACGTCTCTGGTGTCGACCTGTCAATCAGTGTGTAGCCCCGCCCTAAAGCATCCCCTGCTTTATGGTCTGTTTGACTCTAAATGGAGCATCATTTACTAAATGAACATCATGCTGTATTGAAGAAGACTTGAAACTAGAGATTGAGACCATAAACTCATGTTTACAATGTTTACTGAGGGAATAAATCAAGAGAGAAGTAGAGTCATTTTCTCATAGACTTCTATACAACCAGAGGAGTCGCCCCCTGATGGACAGGAGAGAGAATGCAGCTTAAAGACACTTCCGCATTGGTTTCACTCAACAGAACCGGAGGTCACCGCCCGCCTGGTTTTACCCAAACAAAAACAAGAATATCAAACATTTGGGGACTTGTTTTATACGATAATCAAAGTATTTTCTGAACGGATGTAGAACCTTGTGGTCTGTGTGTGAATGAACAGTAGAGCTGTCTGTCCAGACCTGAGTTATTCATGGAGCTCTTGTGTTGCCGTCAATGCTTTCTCCCTCCGTGTTATATGAGAGGGCGTGTGTGTGTGTGTGTGTGTGTGTGTGTGTGTGTGTGTGTGTGTCGGCGTGTTTGTGCATGTATTGTATGTTTTGTACCAGATAAATCTCACCTCCGTCAGCCTGCTACTCTGGAAGAATTCACCCGTGAGTGAAAATTACAGGGCTCCTTTTCTTGAGCAGTTACAGACTCACAGATCAATTATCTATAATAAAAACTCTGAATAACTCCCGATGGTCGACCATCCCATGTGACACCGCCGGCTGTCGGCGTGCGAAGGTGGAACAGCGGAGATGTTCCCTCTGCTGCACCAACAGCTCACCGAATAACACCACCTCCATCTCCATCTGGGACACATGTGCTCCAGAGCGTGTGCGTGTGCGTGTGTGTGTGTGTGTGTGTGTGTGTGTGTGTGTGTGTGTGTGTGTGTGTGTGTGTGTGTGTGTGTGTGTGTGTGTGTGTGTGTGTGTGCTGTTGTGTGTGTGGGGGCTTTGTAAGGAAACACCCGAGGTGTCAGAGGGACACAGTGGGGTGACGGAGGACGGAGAGAGGAGGTGTTCCTGTATTGTTGTACTGCTGTTGAAACTGTCGCTCCCAGTTGGAGCCTCTCATACTCTGAAGATTATTCTGTAGGGGAATCTATAACAGGAGGAGGAGGAGGAATTCAGAGGGGGAGGGAGGAGGTAGAGGATGTACTGGTGCATGCTCCCCACATGCTCTTCCTCCTTGTTTTTGCATGTGCGGTCCGTATGAGCTCCATACTGTGGAGGCTGAGGCAGAGGGAGGAGGAGGAGGAGGAGAGGAGGGTGAGGAAGAGGAGAGGAGGAGGAGGAGGAGGAGGGAGGATAGAGAGGAGGTGAATGCATACATGCTCCCTGGCCTTTACTCCCCGGGCTTTGGACCCTGTACGGTCTGAGTTCTTTGATCCGGCTTCAGAGGATCGTCCGTCACGTGAACACGAGGATCTCCGTTCTCTGAGCGTTCTCTGAGCGTTCTCTGAGCGTTCTCTGAGCGTTCTCTCAGCGTTCTCTGAGCGTTCTCTGAGCGTTCTCTGAGCGTTCTCTGTTCTCTGAGCGTTCTCTGAGCGTTCTCTGTATTATATATAATAAAATGCTCTCTTTATATGCTTTATAGTAAAATATAAGTTCAGTTTGTAAATAAAAGAATGTTGGAGATAATTTCCTTCATTTTTTATTTCATTCAACAAGCAATTTGTTGTATTTTAGCAGCAGAAAGGCAGAACTGAGAACACTTTGATATCTGTTTATGTACTGCAAAACATTCTTATTGCAATTTTCAACAATTTTATCACATATTTCATAATTTCTTCATATGGCCACACGACGAGGCCAAAATATTAAATCCCAATAAAGGTAATATATATATATATATATATATATATATATATATATATATATATATATATATATATATATATATATATATATATAGATATATATATATATTTGTTTACCTTTGTGTGATTGAATTCTTGACAAATGAAAAGTATTTCCCATTTAATTAAGAACTTTAGTGCAAAATGTTCAGATTTTCTGAGATATTATTGAGTTCCTTTGTGCTGTTATGATTAATTAAGACGACATAATTCTGTATCACGATATCGATATGATTCTGACGATAAATCATCTTATTGATGAGCCATATAAAAGAGTTCTATTATCTACTTTTGAAGATGTTTTGACATTGAATTCCCACTTTCACAGTAGATCACATTTTACTTCTTAATATAGGAAGGACATGAGGATTGTTTTTCTTATTCGTATCATTGTTTCCCCCCTTATAGACACACACAGGAGAAAAAGAGAAGATCTGCCCGTACTGCGGACAAAAGTTTGCCAGCAACGGCACTCTGAGGGTCCACATCCGGAGCCACACAGGTCAGTGTTCATCCAGAGGTCAATGTTAGATCCACCGTCAGTCAGCTGCTGCAGAGACAGATGTGGAGTCACATCATAAAACATCTGCATAGAGCTGTTAAAGACGTTTAATGCAAATTCTCCCTTTGCGATATCCTGGGAAACTAAACATAACATCATCTGGAGGAGCTCTTTGAATTTTCACTGAGCTGTATTCTCTGTATCTAGCAAGCCACATGTTGGCTTGTTTACTGCAGCTGTTTGAACCCAAAACAAACAGGTTTAACTGTGATTTAATTCCAATGAACGGATAAAAGGAACGCTGAAATAACTACATAATGATGCTGATTTAGAAAAGGTCTGAATTCATGCTGTGTTAGTTCTCTCAGCCAGACAAGAAGCAAACAACTTTTAAAATGCTTGTTTTCTGAATGGCGTTTGGATCGATTGGCTCTGGGCTTTGCTAACATTGTAGCGTTAATACCATAGAGTGTGTATAAGAAGTGGACGTAGTCATGGTGATGTCACACATTGGTTTGTGGACTGATGTTATGAAGCCTCAGGATCAACGATTTTTCTGTAGCCATGTTGTTGTTTTTGCAACCAGTGAACAGGAAGTGACCATATATGGAGTGAGGAGGAGTGACGTAGAGACGGCGTATACGTCTCTGGTGTCGACCTGTCAATCAGTGTGTAGCCCCGCCCTAAAGCATCCCCTGCTTTATGGTCTGTTTGACTCTAAATGGAGCATCATTTACTAAATGAACATCATGCTGTATTGAAGAAGACTTGAAACTAGAGATTGAGACCATAAACTCATGTTTACAATGTTTACTGAGAAATGAATCGATTAGGCAGATTGTGCATAGTTGCCTAATTTTGCGTTGACATTGTTTGTTATGGTGTTTAGGGGCATTAAGGTCACACATTGCATCCTGAAGATGAGGGTGGCGATTAGACAGCTTGACTTGTATGTTTTGTGCATTTTGATGTTCTGCTTTTACCACCTTCAGACCACGATATCTGAGTCAAACTCAACACACTGAGAGGTAGTGAACAAAAAGTCTTTACGAACAAATTCATCTAAAAAACACCAGGTGAAATCTGACTGACAAACTGGCTCAGACACACTCCGACTAAATACAACGATGGACAGGTGAAACCAATCAGGGCGGGAAGACAGAAACACAGGAAGTTAAAAAGAACATGACACATGAGAAGAGTGGCTTACAAAATGAAACAAGAAAGAAGCTACAAACAAACACACAAGGAAAACAACGACATCCATCCTAACAACCTACCAAGGAACCATTTATTACCGTAAATCTTCTATTAAAAGCCCAGAGTGGCTCCACGTTTGTTTTTTTTCATGACCAAGATACACACCGTTAGATCGGTTAGATTCTCCACAATTCAGACGTTTAGTTAATTTTACAGAAACAATGAGAACCAGAGTTTGATTCATTCAAATTTACCGGCATGTTAAATAAGAGAGACAGAGTCATCAAATTATAAATATGAGTCCAATTTGATGAATTATATTCTTTTATGCTTTAATAGCATCCACCGATCCAAAGAATCTAAACTTTTTATCATAAAGATGAATTCAAGTTGTGAATATTGTCATGTGAAGACTACAAAAAAAAGTTTTTCTTCTCTCTGCACCGTTGTGTTGGGTATGCTTGTTTTTGTTAACTCGCTGGCTACAAAATAAAAGCCTCCCCACCATTCTGTGCTTCGAGATGCCAGATAGAGCTCTGATCAAATGAATGACAACTAATTTATATTTTATTCCAAAGCTTAGCTTTTAATACAAATAATTTTATTACTGGTTTAAATAAGCAGTTACTAAAAGTATTTCCCATCTTTGCTGAGTATGAGTTTTTATGCGAAAGGATAAAAGTTTACACATCACAGACGCCAGCTGATTTCAGTGATTGAAGCACATAAAAGTGAACTATTTATTGCAGTTTTACGGTTTTATTAAAAAGTTCCAGCGGGCTGCAGCGCTGCTCGCTCCACTCTTTGCTCTGCCACAGAAAATAGAGCCCTGGATGTTCATTAAACTGCCTTAAACTGGAAAGAGACACATTCCTGTGTGTTTCCTTACCAACAGACTGGTGCAGAGACCTGGCACGGCCACACACACACACACACACACACACACACACACACACACACACACACACACACACACACACACACACACACACACACACACACACACACTTCTTGGCCTCTAAACTCCCTCACTCTCCCTCGATTCCTCTCTCCTGCTGAACTTCATCTCTTTCAATCTCATGTTTACTCCTCAATGTCCTGTTTTTAATGATTAAATACATCTCTTCACGATTCTCTTAAGCTCAGAACATTTATCCAGAAATGAAACGTACCAATCTTCCCAACGTGTCTTGTATTCTGATCTTCTCATTGAATCCAGAGGAGAGAGAGGTCATCATTAATTGGCCCACAAAGACCCCCTAACTAGTGAATCAGTTACCTCATATTGTCAGCAGGAGGGGTAAAAAGTAAAAAGAATCTTATCTTCTCAGATTCTGAATCGATTCACAACTTCCAAAGAAATCAATTTTAAAAAATATTTTTCTTCTTCAAAAGAACCTAAATATTTCTACTGATGGTCAGTAAAGAAATCGCCCTTGTTCTGAAACAAATTGACGACACCTTTTGCTGCGTAACAATCGCTTTCTGTGTGAAAGTACTTGATAACTATTAACAGTTAAAAAATATTGCCAAAAAAAAGGCCTTCCGTTTCAGACCAAGTCAAAGTTCTGTCAAAGATTATTGTGTGATTTGTTGAAGAACCACATAAAATACTGAAATAAAATAGAAATGTTATTTTGTGTATAATTTATTTAAGTTTCTGATGAATAGAAAACACTTTTTTAACAGGCAGCATTTCAATATTTTGTATAACTTAAACTTGTTATTCTTAAAATACACTGAGAATGGAGAAATACAAAAAGAAAATTTGAATAAAAAGCGTTTATTTATGAAAGTTGAGCATGAATAGATGTTTCCTTTTGCCTTTGTGAGTTCACATTATTATCCGTATCAGTTTTATTCAATTTTTTGATTTGGAATTTAAAACCCCAACATATTAAGATAAGATAAGATAATCCTTTATTAGTCCCGCAGCGGGGAAATTTACAGGATTACAGCAGCAAAGAGGATAATGCAAAACAGAAAGAGACATAGTAAATAAAAAAAACACAAGATCAAAATAAGTATTATAAATAAGCAAATGAGCAATAAAAAACAGTAAGAACAGTAGAGAATCCACAGTAATATTATATATACAGACAGAAACTATTATAAATATTGTATTGCACAGTGTATTAGTGTATTAGTGTCATGTGGTCTGCTGGGAGCAGAGCTGGTTGTAGAAGAGTATCGTGACATAAAAAATCCCAGAGGATAAAATAATTACCCCCCCCCCCCCCCCAAAAAAAAAAAAAAAAAAAAAAGTTTTACAAAGTGGTCCTGTGCCAGTTGATATTCATTTTTCAAACATAAAAACTCTATAATCTAAAACACATTTACTCTGCTTTCATGTCATAATTTCCGCCTGTCTCAGCGCACAGCAGCCTGGATTAGATCTTGAAGTTAGCATCCTTCTGTTCTGAATGAAGGATTGATTGAGATTTGGAAAGATTGATAGTGAGTGTTTTAGTCACGCTTCACTCCATTTCTTGATCTGATTCCATGCGACACTTAAGTCATTTGTGCTTCCTGTCAGGTGTCGACAAGATTAGATTGTGTGTGTGTGTGTGTGTGTGTGTGTGTGTGTGTGTGTGTGTGTGTGTGTGTGTGTGTGTGTGTGTGTGTGTGTGTGTGTGTGTGTGTGTGTGTGTGTGTGTGTGTGTGTGTGTGTGTCGGCAGGAGGACGGTGGTCCTACCACACTCTGTCAACAGCCTCCTTTGTATCTGTGTGTGTTTTCGTACATGTGTATGTGTGAAGGACAAACCAGCAGAGAGGGAGAATGTATTCCAGTGTGGCCCAGTTAGCCCAGTCTGATTGTATTTATATAGAATAAACAAAAGGGAGGAATGCTGGGGGAGGGGTGGGAGCCGAGGGGACACCTCAAAGAAAGAAAGGAGGAAAGAGAGAAAAGACCACTCCAAGAAAGCATCCAGCCGGACGACCCTTGACCCTGACTGGCTGTAAATCTGTCCCCTCGTTCTATAGGCTGGGAGGCTTTTTTGTTTGTTGCGTTTTTGTGTGTGTGTGTGTGTGTGAAACAAAAAAAATCAGGTTTGGTGAGACGTTCCCGGAGCGACAGTGGAGAGTATATTTGGTGTGTTATATGTAGAAAGTGTAAAATCATAAAACAACCCTGTTAATGTAAGTTAAAGTTTAAAGACGGCTAGTTTCTCTTAAAGGACGCCACCAGCCGAGGTAGAGCTCTTTAAATCCGAGCGGCAGACAGGAAAGCTTGATGTTGTTTGTCTTCCTGCTTCACAGGAACAAGTCAGCATTGATTATTTACCTGCTAAACACAGAGGACTTTGTACGGATTCCTTGGAGATTTCCTTCCCCTATCATTTTACCATAGGGCTGGAACTTCCCCTGCTGTGATGATGATTTATTTATTTTTTAAATGCAAATTACTTAATTTATCCTGATTATAGGGCTTTATTAATACGCTTTATTGTTAGGCTATTAGTAGGTATATCGTTTATTTTAAAGGGCAAAAATACTAAATACTTAAATACTAGTTTGTTAAATGAAGAACACAGATAAGCAAGATTTGTTTCTATTTTGCTGGGAAGATTTGGCTGCTATGATACAGAATATCCGCAAGTAAAGTAAAGTAAAAATTCTGAGTTCTTGCTTTGGAACGTAGGGATACAAGACAAACCCGCCTGTTTATATGTAATCATTTTCCCATTTCTATTTGTCGTTCAGCACTTGTAGATGACATGAAGGAAGTGACTGTTGTTTTGAGTTATTTTTGTCCCAGAATTTAACGTTTTTCAATTTCGGCAACCCAAGAAAACAAAACCAGAAGTGACACAAGAGGGTGGAGCAACTGAACGCTGAATAAGACATTGTTAGTTGACCAAAAATCTTATAGTTAACTTCCATAAAGTAAAAAAACATACTGTGAAAGGTTTAGTTCAGTAAGAGTAAGCCCGCCCTAAAGCATCCCCTGCTTTATGGTCTGTTTGACTCTAAATGGAGCATCATTTACTAAATGAACATCATGCTGTATTGAAGAAGACTTGAAACTAGAGATTGAGACCATAAACTCATGTTTACAATGTTTACTGAGGGAATAAATCAAGAGAGAAGTAGAGTCATTTTCTCATAGACTTCTATACAACCAGAGGAGTCGCCCCCTGATGGACACTAGAGAGAATGCAGGTTAAAGACATCAGCTTCACTTTGCAGAACCAGAGGTTGCGGGCTTATAAATATGCTGTGGCCCGTTTGGAAAGAATTGTCAATAGGGCTGTTTTATAATATTGTGCTTATTGCAGCAGCCCTACCATCAAACATTATGGGATAATTGGGTAAACTGAGACATGGATCAAAGAGAAACTTTAAAAACGCTTGAGAGTGTTAAGTAGCTGGTAATACTTGTGCTGTATATTTAGCTTGGCTCTTGTTTCAGTGTAGTTTTGTTAGAACTTTGTGTTGAGCTCAAGCTAATTAGTCGTAGTGAAACAGAGGCAGGCGTCTCCTCAGAGAGCAGCCGTCGTGAGATCACACACAAGCCGTAAAATACGATCCGCAAGAAACTTGGACGGGGATGTAGAAGACGTCGTGGAACGCCGTCGTCATGATGGATGTTTCTTGTTTTTTTGGCCCCGTTGTGTGTCCCTCAACGCATCACGGCTCAGTGAGAGTAGATTTTCCCACCATGTGTGCCATGATGTGGTAAATAACCGTAGTGGAGGTCATGAAAATTATTTGTGCCAAGGGAAACGTTGACAGAACCCAGAACCTCGGTGTCATACTTGACATCATTGGACATGTCATGTGTGGGCACGGTGTAAACCCATGAGATGTGTTTCAAAAACATTGGTGTGTTGCCGTTTAAAGCCCTTAAAAAATGCTGATTTAGTGTTTATGTTGTGTTAGGATTCCAGCTTCAATGTTTGGGCTTTTTTCCACCAAGGTCTCCAGTGTGTTTGCACATGTTCAGTAGTAGAGAACACATCATCATCGTCATAACCAACAATCAAAAGATGTGTAGTTTTAACAAGTAAAAGCAAAAAGCTAACACAGCTGTCTGAGATTTAAAAAAGCCGACATGTGTTGAATTAAGTGTGAACAAACAAAAGTATGCAGCATATTTCACTGGGTTGTAACTAGTGGTGCAACGGATCATAAAGCTCACTGTTCAGATCGTATCACAGATCAGATCAGCACAAAAGAAAAAAAGGGGGCAAATATAACTTTATTTTGCCGCCGATCATTAATGATCCATACAGATTCATTTGTTGTTTGATTTATTGTTTGATTATAGCAGCTGGTCTACAAGGATCCAGATTATTTGTTTTATTTCCCACCGTCCCCAAAAAATAATTTCATCACTCTAAAGTCAGTAAACCATCAAAAATACTAAATGTTACAGTTATTAATAGTGTTTTTTAATTCATAAAAACAAACAATTCAAATGATAAGGAAATAACAGTTTGATTGATTAAAACAAATCTAGTCATTAGTAGTTTTAATGATGTATTATAATCTTAGAGCTAGTGTTAGGAAGTTAAACATCATAATTCATCTCTAATATCCTGAAAACATCTTCAAACGGCGCTGCTTTACTTCTAGTTTATCCCCCACTGTTGTAACTGAACTGAACCTACGTACGTTAGCGGTGCTGCTAACGTTACTAGCTCTCCTCCTGTTGGCCGTTAACGGTGCTGCTAACGTTACTAGCTCTCCTCCTGTTAGCTGTTAACGGTGCTGCTAACGTTACTAGCTCTCCTCCTGTTGGCCGTTAGCGGTGCTGCTAACGTTACTAGCTCTCCTCCTGTTGGCCGTTAGCGGTGCTGCTAACGTTACTAGCTCTCCTCCTGTTAGCCGTTAACGGTGCTGCTAACGTTACTAGCTCTCCTCCTGTTGGCCGTTAACGGTGCTGCTAACGTTACTAGCTCTCCTCCTGTTAGCGGTGCTGCTAACGTTACTAGCTCTCCTGTTGGTTTAAACACAGATTGGTTGTTTATAATGTAACGTTATCAGAGATCAGAGACTAGAAAAGCATAAATGAAGTCCTGATCTCATATTTTACTGAGTATTGGAGGATAACGATCGTCAGTAAAACTTTATTTCACACAGTGATGGTTAACGTTAAACTGTGGAATTAATCAGCGGTGGTTCACATGCGTTTCTTAAACAGAGATCAAAAGATCTGTAATAGTCATAGTATCCCCTTAAGGGTGCTGGTATTGGTACTGGCATCGCCATTTTTTAAACAATACCACTTGTGCCACAGCATCTGTAGCCATGTCAGAGAAAAGTTATCACTAGGCCAGGCAATATTGTCAAACCATTTATGCGGTTATTATCCGTTTATATATAAAACTCATAATGTCTGGTTTTCCTCACAGACTTATTTAGAGGAGAGATCTGTTTAAATTCTGGACTACAGATGACAACTAAAGTAGATCTGACTCACTCAATTAAAAGCTTGTGCACAACCTGAAGCATTTTAACATCAGGAAATCATTGCCGTCTATATTTGTTAAACATTTGTATAATTAAATAAATGGACGTGCCAAAAAGGTTAGTATTTGTATTTATTTATTTGATTTAAAAGCGACCGTGTACAGATAAAAACATAAATGTCACCGTACCAGATCATAGCTTCAAGCTAATTTAACATCTGTAGTCCCTCATTAGGTCAAAACAAAGGGAACATGAGAACAAACAGTTCAGAGTAAAAACATGAGAAACAGTTATACATGAAAGAACTCACGATACAAAGCAACACGCAATAATGCATCACAAATGTGTGCATGGCAGATAAAAGCAAAGGAAGCTGACCATGAGGTAGAATAAAAGGTCAGAGAGAACAGAGATGAATAGAACAGTAAAACACGCTTTTTAAGTTGGATTAAGTGTCAGCAAAAGTCTCAGAAAGTGAGACAAACATTTAACAGTGTATAAAAACATCATAAAAAACATTGTTTCTTTTCACGGAAAAAGCTGATTGTCTGGATGCACAAAGGTGAAATGGTACGGTAAATATAAAAGATACGCTTGAGGATAGGGCTGGGTCAAGTGACTTATTGATGAAAATATCTCAATATTTTTATGCTATGCTGCAATATACAATATTTATATATGAAGATATTTTCTCTAAAAAAAAAAAAAAAGTGTTTGATTTAACCCTTAAATGTCGACAATCATACCAGTATGATCATTCTAGTGAACTTATCTGAATTAAGAGAGAACACAGCTCGTAAATTACACTTTAGAGGGCTTTCATTTTGAAATTCCGCATCTGATATTGTTTGAGTGACACTCTGAAGTGGTCTGCTTTTATTTTGAAGTTAGATTGGTCTCTGGTAATATAAATTCTTCATTATTACGTTTCACCGGAAGGTCACTTTTATTTTGAAATCAGATCTTGGTTGCTTTTATTTTGAAGTCAGCTCTTACAAGCTCTTATTGTAATGCTAACTATACATATGTACCTAAAAACATCATGGGGGCTTGTTCGATTGTCTTTTTCAAAGTGAAGTCTAGAATCTTCCATCACGGTTTCCGACCTCAACGCGTATAAACTCGCTTTTACTGAATTTACCGAGTGAGTAAAGACAAAGTCAAGCAGTGGAGGAGGGCCAAACCATCTAAAACGTCTTTAAAAACCAGGCACTATTTTGAAAATCTAACTATACAGCTAGGCATCTCAGTCTGTGTGTCCTTCTTGTATCTTGAGAGCCGCTCATCAGATCTTATCCACACTTCATCAGTGTTTCATTAGGGACCCAATGAAGTGCTTTGTGGAATTTGGTCCAATTTGAACATGTGATCTTCAATATTAATAAACTTTGAATAAATTAGTAAACAGCGCTCTGTGCAACAGGGGGATATACTAATGTTCAGACAAACTCGTCTTTACTTCCCTACAGAGCGTCTGGGACCAAAAGCCAAGCATCAGGCCGCTCTTAAAGGGGCACACAGTCTGATTGGCCACCTGCAACGAAATGGCACGCCCCCCTAACGATGCTGTAGGCAGCAATTCATTGGAGCAAAACAATTGGGCCGTTCCTAAACAGCCTCAAATGGACGCGGCGCTAACTGGCGCTTCGCTAGTAATCTAAAAATCATTGAATTGTATTTCTCTTTCTATAAAAACAAAGGAGGAAACACGCATTTGTTCTACAGTGCATTACTGTTAACGAAGGCAGAGAGAAATTACCACTTAAAGAAAATCATTTATTGTATATATTTATATGTATGCAGCATAATCCCATTGAGATTAAAAACAACATAAAAACAAGATATTTCACAAGAAAAGAAAAGGCAGACTTCTTTTACAATATTTCGTCTCATGGAAAAGAGAACACGCATGAAGCAACTCTTCATTTAATAAACTTGCTGTACCCCCTGGTTGCTGAACGGAGGACAATCATTTGTCTCCATCGTGGTTTCTTTTGTTTTGGTTACAGTCGTATTTGGATGTTTGTTATAAAAAGCAGCTCATTGCAGCTTTAATTGGTCAGAACGAGTCCCTCAAATGGACATCTGGTCGGACTCTGGAACCACTGAACCTGTTTACGCTCTGAGGACTTTGTTTGTCCCGAGTGCTGTCATGGTTACCGTCATTACTGTAATCATTATATAGTACTGAATAGTGCCTCTCTATCGCAGCTTGAACTCCTTTCGTTTGGATTGAGTCGCGTGTCAGGAGTTGGGATCCGCTTCATGTGCGGTAAGTCGAGTCCCGTCGGATACCTTCTCGCGTGGACGATTGTTTGAGGAAGTGGAGAACTCTGCCGAGCCCCCGGCGGTAATGGAAGAGGTCAAGTGTAAGAGTTGTCGGGCGTTCCCGCGGCTCATCAAAGACGGATCTCTTATCATCTCCAACACACCGATATCGCCTTTCCCCCGGGCGGGGCCCCTCTACGTCGGCATGCGACGGAGCAGGACCGGTGGAGGGCCACTGAACCTGGAGGAAGCCGGGAATTAATTTGTGACGGACAGCGCTAATGTGTTTCAGACCGGAGCCCTGAAGCTACAAAGCGCTCTCCATAACACGAACGACCGGGCAGCGAAAAAACGACAAAAGACCCGACCATCTGCTAACCAGACGCACCGCCGTACGCACACACACACGACACACGAGGGGTGCCAAACGGATCGATTAGCAGACGAGGAGTGTGAGGGCCACAGTGGGGGGGACGTGGGGTGGTGGGGGGGGGGGACACCCAGGGTCAAAGAGACGGTGTCCCGTTTCGGCACATGCTAAATCAGTTACCATAAAGCCCCGGCTCAGCGCTGCAGCCACCACTCATAATCCCCAAACAATCTGGCTCAATCTGGAGAATAAGTGGAGGGTTTCTGGTTACAGTATCGCTCTCACACCAACAGCAGACCCACGCTAAAGAATGTTACTACAGAGGGCTCCAATGGCGTTTGTTTATTTCCTGTTTCGATAAAGGATGGAGTGGCTCTTGTTTTGTTTAAGGCAGGTTGAACCAGAAAAGCTGTTGGATGAAAGTAGGGCTGCAATTAACTTTTCATCACGGATAATCAATCTGCTGATTATTTCCTAGAGTAATCAATGAATTGTTTTTTAAAATGTCAGAAAGTGGTGAAAAATGTCCAAAGTGATATCTTTGAATGTCTTGTTTTGTCCAAAACACAAAGATATTCATTGTTATATGATATAGAACAGAGAAAAGCAGGACATCTCTATATTTGCGAGGTAAATTATTTTTCTGGTGGTTGACTTATTGTTGCTGCTCTGATCAAAAGTAGTGTTCGAATAGGGTAATTTTCTTTTAAACCTCTATTTACCCGGCATAACCCCATTTAGATTAAGGATCTCTTTTACAAGTAGGTCTTGGCCAAGATGGCAAGAGCGTAAAAAAGCTCAACATTAAAACACAAATGAAAGATTAAAAACAAAAAAGCAAAACAAAAAACATTAAATATTGCACATAAAAGAGACCTTTTAATAATGTCATTAAAGAACAATTGAAGACAAGTACATGGATTTAAAAACAGCAGAAAGAGGTTATACAGTGTCGGGGCAAGTACATTCAATGCTCAAGTGAACCTTACAATCTTTCATAAGTATGAAATAGTTTAGTTTGAAGTGTCTCTCTAGCTTCCAAAACCTTTAAAAGCACCTTCACCAGTGCAGGTTGTAGAGATGAAGAACATAGTTTGTCTTTATGGACAACACACACATTTTCCATTACGAATTTGTATAAAAGAAAACAGACCAACTCTCTGCGATGATGTGCAGAAAGCTCACAAATAGTTCACTGATAACAAAAACATTTACAGCACGGATTCGTTTATAGATGCTTTAGAAACAGGAGGTCTTAATCACCCTCCTGTTTAATAAACTACTTAATAAAGCACTCCATGAATATGAGATATGAGTTTATAGATAATTACAACCCCTCACCAGTGTGGAGGTTGGTCGATGGAGTTTTGCTGGTTACACCTCCAGTCTATGAGTTACACTTGTTGTCTTTTATCCTTAACAGTTCATTTTGTTTGTACGTCCTCTGGTGTTTCGGAGAATAATGCAGCGCACAGATCATTGAGCATAAACGCCACAGATCATTGAGCATAAACGCCACAGCTCATACTTTGAGCTCGCACGCCGTCTGCAGAGGCTCGTGCTACGCGCCATTCGGGAGAACAAACAAAGCTTAACGCACCGTGATACACTGAATCTAACCTCTTCAAAGAGGATGCACTTTCATAAAAACATCACCATAATCAATTACAGACAGAAGCGTCGCTTGAATGAACCGTTTCCAGAGGAGGAGAAGGTGTATTAAGTAGGTGAGGTGGTGTTTTCCTGTCATCGGGGCGCGGTTCTCTCTGCTGTGTTTTATCTGACAATAGAAGGCTCCTCAGAGAGCCATGAGATCCACAGAGGAACACTACATTACCGTTACCGGTGCAATTAGCACACTAATGCGTTTCCCAGGACTCCCCGGGGCCTCTGCCGGGCCCTCCACCCGACACCACACACGCTACACCAGACGGAGGAATCGCTCTCCTCTTTCTAAAACACATCTGGGATTCAGATTCTTCCTGTTTGTCAACAGAAGACCTCCTGAAGGGTTTCTCATTGGAGCTGTCCTCTGCACACGTCTCAGTGTTTGGAGTCATCCGTCCACATGTCAGAGTTAACCCTTTACCACGGCGACAGGAGGTTACACATTTTATCACTCTGAAGCCCTGTTGTGGGGGGTTCCAGTGGGTTTAGACCCCAGCTTGTATGTCTCCTACGTGACAGCTGTCCTAGCTTCTCTTTCAGGAGATGATTTAACTAAATATAACCATTTGGTTCTGTGACATTCAAAATTGGAACAACACAATTTCAAAAAAGTTGAAGGCCCAATCCCAAAGATCCCCCTAACGTCTAAAACCCTGATCCGTCAGAGACTCAACTGACCTGTTAAGTGTTTGAGTGTGAAAGTCTGAAAGGGTTTGAAATGGTGTAAATACAAATGGGACACCACTTTACTGTGACATATCATGTTAGCATGACAAAGTGCAATTCTGGGTATTTATTTAATATTTTTGACTCCCTGATTTGAACATCTTCCAGGCTCTTCAGAATCAGAATCAGAAGCTGTTACTGTGCCGAGTACGTTACACACACAAGGAATAGGGGCTAGGTTATTAATTAGTGCGTACAGTTAATAACAAACACAATGCAATAACACAGACAGAATTTCAGGATCAAAACAGCTCGAACCCTCTGATTGAAAAGCATGTTTTCTTTAAACAATCCCCAAAACTTAACGGTTTATCTTAACCAGAAGATTTAAAAACTAAAAGAAAGCAAAATGAAGGCAGATTGTATAGAAGGCTCTACTTCTCTCTTGATTTATTCCCTCAGTAAACATTGTAAACATGAGTTTATGGTCTCAATCTCTAGTTTCAAGTCTTCAAAAGGAAATCGCCGAACTCAAAGCTTCATAACGTCAGTCCACAAACCAATGGGTGACGTCACAACGACTACGTCCACTTCTTATGTACAATACATGAACAGAACTAAACCCTCGCCGACCCAACGCGCCTCACAGTCCCAGAGTTTGTAGATTAGGATCGGGACAAAGTCAGATCCACAATTGGATACACATAGTAATCTGTCTTTGATGATATAAAGTACTGGCTGCGTACCTTCCTGACTGACTGAAGACAAATATCCCTTCGGCTCATAGTTGTGTGTTTGCAGCAGTGGGAGACGATATTACTCTCCTCGTAAACTCCCCGGACGGATTTTCTGCTTTAATGAGCATCTTTGCACGTTGAATCCCAAGGAAACACAGCTAATTAACCTTATTATTTAAAGGGGCAGATCATCTCCCCCATCAATAAAACCACGTGTTTGCCTGTTCAGCACTTAGTCATTAAAAGAGAGATGAGGCAGATTAAGAATGAAGGAATGTATCTGTAGGTATTTTCATTAGATTGTAGCGTGCACACTTGCAGGCATATTTATGGATTAAAAATAAATATAATTCTTAGATCATGAGGAAGGGAATTTAAGAAAATAAAGAGGTTTGTTCAGTTTGCTGTAGCTTCCTGTTCAACGCTCCGTCTATGAAATAAATGAAGCAATTATTGCTTCCAGAGTTTGGACTGTACTCTCCAGTCTGGGACTTTAATTTCAGTGCGGTTCCACATGTTACCTCACATCCCTCCTACAGATCAGTAATCAGCTCTGGCGCTCCTATCGGGCCGGTGGATCGGCACACGGTAAACAGGTCCATGTGTCAGCGGCCCGTTTGACTGACGGCCTGTCACTTCCTCTTCGTCGTCATCGCCGTGGCGCTCAGATAGGATCTGGAGGAGTTTTGGCCCCGACTGCTTTTGATCCGACCCGGAGTGCGCCACATATGTCCTCTGATGTGCTCCCCTTTAAAAACGGTCGTAGCTCCGATAGCGAGCCATGAAGCAGAGCCGATGGGAGCTTTTCCTTTTCTTTTTGCATCAGGAACGAGCTGCTCTGAGTGAAAGATATCTGGTGGAGCGGTGCTTTGGGGTCAAATGTGTGTTAGAGAGGTTCAGGAAATGGCGGCAACACACACACCTGAACCATCACCTTTCACCTTAAAGGAGCATTTCACCCCAAAATGACCATCTGTGTATCAGTTACTCACCTCTAGTTTCCTTGAATTCTTGGAATCTTTGTTTTTCTCCCGCTCCGCCACGGTGAACAGAGAAACAAAAAACATGGAATAGTCTGGAAGAAGTAAAGTAAATGGAGGGCATGTTTAACAGCAGCAAAACTATATGAAAACATATGCTTTGACCATATGCTTTCATTCTGTATCGTCTGTGATCGAGTGTGGACACATATTTGAAGCTGTACTTTGAGCATTATTTACTTTGGTTGGGTCTGAAGCTGCAGCGCGGAGAAACTCGCCCTCCAGTCTGTTTTTATCTTGTTCCTCTCATCGACACGTTCGGTCGCAACTTCAATGTTTGAAGTTTTTTCCAGAGATTTACTTGACTTGACTTGAGGTACGTCGGCACACAGTTTGACACAAATTGTTGTCAAGTGAGCTCGACTCGAAGATAACTAGCACGCTACCAATGACAACGGCGTGGTTCGCTGCAAGAACTTTCCGCGTGAAACTCTGAGTAGTAGACATTAATCCATTTTTTGGACAGTTTGGGTTACTGGATGAACCGAGCAGAATACATGTACTGTTCCACCTCTATATCACAAGCAAGAGCATCTTCGCTAAAACCCTACAGTTTGTTATCAGCATTCATTTTTTGTCCAACAAGGTTACCACAAAACATACACAAAGATATACACAACATTAAGTTACCACCCCCCACTCTATGGGGAAAACTAGGAGACATTACAATCGTCCTTACATAAAAAGGGAAAGACATTATGTACACAAATACAAATATATACACATGTATGGATGATTAAATGACAAGTCTATTAATACGGAGAGATAGCTGTATGGTATTATAATAACAACATTTAGTCAATAGAGGCAACAAAGTCCAGCCACTGATGGTCCATTGTTTGGCATTATAATTTCTCCAGATGTGCTATTTCCAATAAAGACTCTTAAAAGGAGGTCAATAGGAGCAGTTTATGACAATATGGCATTTTAATATCCAGGAGGTCAGATAAGTTGTAGATGCAATTTTCCATAATGACCCTGGGCAGAAAAGAAAACACACAGATGCATGTGTTTGTGAGGAAGTGAGCTTACAGTTAGATAAATAAAACGTCATTTTCTGCAACAGTTGTGTTTTGTTTAATGCTGCCCTCCATCTACTTCAATTCATCTAGACCTTACTGTGTTTCTTCATTCTTTGTTCACCATGGAGGCTTGAGAAAAAAAACTATGTTTTCTTCAAGAATTCAAGGAAACAGGTGGAGTGTAACTGGTCTACAGACGGTCATTTTAAGGGTGAAGTGTTCCTTTAAACCTGTTTGTTACAGTATTTATTTCATATGTGAGTGTTGTTTGGTTTCCGTCCTCCAGGTGAGCGTCCGTATCAGTGTCCCTACTGTGACAAAGCCTTCAGCAAGAACGACGGCCTGAAGATGCACATCCGCACACACACTCGGGTGAGTTCCCTCCTTTCTGTCCTCCGGTTCAGAAGAACGTTTGTTTATTGACGATTATGTATTCTACTTATTTTAAAGCATATGGAATCATGAGCTCAATCAGATTGGTATTCCTTAATCTTGATCCGATGCATCTTGGTTTGGATATATTTGCTCGAGAAATCTGTGGGAACTCTGCAAACATATGAAAACATATTATTGATGTCCTGAACATGTGAATATAGAGTGAGTCAGGGCTCTAGATGGATAAAAGTAAGAACATAGGTTTCTAACTGGATACTTTGAGGTCATTTCCCAGCGTCCCCTCTCCACCCAACCCTTTCCACCAGCTCTTTTGCTGCACGCCACTTGTTTCACCGTAGACTCCCATCATCAGTCCGTTCCTGTCGTCTCTGTTGGTTCCAAAGATCCGTCCTCCGTTAACGCTGTCCAGAGCAGCGTGTTGATAATGGTCGTATCCTGCCCGGCTCCTCGCCGGCCTCAGTAGAAACAGGCAGGTATAATTTTGTAGCGAGCCGCTTGATTAAACTGACTGATGTTTCTGGTTCCTAATGGTTCCTCGGTTCTGCCTTTGCTCACGGCGCTCTGAAATATGGGCTGAACAGTTACAAACAGCAGAGCCAGATGAAGTCACTGTGGAGCAAAACGAATGTCGTTTGGCTGGAAGAGACGCAGATCGCCGTTAACGGACGCACAATTTGTTTTTTAACACAAAACTGCTGCGTCGGCAGACCTCAATGGAACACACTTAATGACGATATGAACTGTGACAGTTTGGACATTAAGAGGTTTTTTTGATAGTATTGTTTTGATCTCTGGTGATGGCTGAATGTCGTATGATTTTAAACGCACATTTTATTAAAAAAAGGCTCCATTTTGTTGTTTCGCACGAAGGCTCTTTATTTTTTGGGGGACTAAGAGGCTTTAAAAATGTCCTTAAATTGATCAGAATGTTTACAACATATGTTGGTTAAAGGGATAGCTGTGATGTTTGAGGTACTTCTCCTTAGTCAGTGTAACACTACAGTAGATGTTGTTTGGAGACAGGAGTATATATATATATATATATATATATATATATATATATATGCTTCTGACTAGTCAATACCCCCGTACTTATTTCAAACGTTTTCATGATTTGTAGACGCATTTTTGACAATAACGTTCAGTGTGAAGCTCATTGACAAACACATCGCTTTTCCTGTGACTTCTTATAATAAAATATATCTTTTCACCAGTCAAATGCTTTAATTTAAAGTTTCTCCACCATATATTTAAAATGGTATTTACGGAAGAAAGAAAAAGATATCCTCAAGCTGTGATTGGTTGTTCCTTGTCACATGACAAACCTTTTTTTCGTCTATACTATTTTTCAAAATGACCCGTTCACAAAGAATCTGAAAACGAAAAAATGTATGATACAGAAAAGCTTGGTGTTCTTTGTTGATTTCACCCTGAAGCCGAATGACACACAAGACGTGAGCAGAAAAACAACAGTCCCATCTTTGCGTTTATGGATCTGGTCAGATTGAAAGGAAAGGTCGGGTCAAAGGTCAGCGGCTGAACAGCTGCTGGAGAGTGAAGGTCGCCAGGTACAGATGTTCGATGTTACCGGGGGTCAGAGTGATGCATTCTGGGTACACCACATCACCTAAGTCCGTCCATGTGTTTTCTGACCTTTTGAACTTTGACCCCTGGTAGTTTTTTTTTCCTTTCTTTTTTTTATCATACAAGAACCACTCATGGAAAAAGATTGAAGTGGAAATTTGACACACACACACACACACACACACACACACACACACACACACACACACACACACACACACACACACACACACTCCCATTCCATTCAGTCACACGTAAACAGTTGCGTCCTTAAAGCCTCACGCGCAGTGAACCTGATCTTTACCTCCTTTTGTGTCACTGGGCGCCCCGCCCACCCTGATAGCGCCTTTTTCCCAGGACCCCTCACTTCCTGCATTCACCCCGTTCCCATGACAACTAAGCTTCAAATTGGGCCTAGCCTGTTGCTATCAGCAGGCCCTCCCAGAGAGTGGCAGTGGGAACCGGTTCTCGCTATCTCCACGTCTTCTCCTCAACTCTTCTAGGTGTCACCACTGTTTCCCCCCCCCCCCACCCCTCAGACCGCACGGACACGCCTCCTCGTCAAGGCCGTCCACACACACACACACACACACATACATACTTGTTATTTTGTGTGAAAACACACCCAGGGTGAGATAGCTGCTTTGACTGACGCTGAGACAGGCGGGCGAGAGGCGCAGAGGAAACGTTCTTTAGTGAACTGATGAGGTGTGGAGACAGGAGGAGTGATACTCAGGAGGAGTGATACTCTACAGCCCCAGAGTGCCGGCGCTCCGATACAAGTTCAAAGGGAACTTTTTCTGCGCCGTGTTTTCCCAACTCTTTTGAGGACTGCATGTGTTTCTGATGGCCCCTGTGCCGGTCATTTCCTCCCTTCTGCAGGGGCATTTCATATCCTCATAAGCTCACAGGGAGTGTGAAACTGAGAGGGCGTGCGATATATGTGTATATATATATATATATATTTATATATATATATTTCCACATCTTCCTCCGGTGCTGTGCATGTTTTTTTCCCCGTGAACATGTGTGTGTCATTACCCGGCTGCCGTTCGCCATAATGGACACAAATCCTCCTGCAGGGTTTTGTCCATATGTGAAGCTAACTTAGGGGGTATTGTTTTTTTACGTATTGTCCTGCTGCCTCTTTTAAAACATGGCTGTGTTTGTGTTGCAGGAGAAGCCGTATAAATGCAGCGAATGCAACAAAGCCTTCAGCCAGAAGAGAGGACTGGACGAACACATGAGGACCCACACCGGAGAGAAACCTTTCCAGTGTGATGTGAGTATCCAGCCGCACGTGTTCGTCTGACTGTGTGTGTGTGTGTGTGTGTTTATGTGATGGCACAAGGCCAGATGTGGGGAAGAGTTTAGGGGAGGAGGGGGGAGGCAGATAGTGATCTCGCTCCTCTGGAGGGGCGAGTGGGCTGATCTCACGTAAACACATTGAGAGGATCAGAGGGAGAAATTACCCTCTGCTTATAATACTGCAGCAGTAATAATTATTCTCAGAGACCGGGGGGGAGGGAACAGAGGATGTTGGAAAGAAACTTTTTTTTGAATGCGTTTTATCGCTATTTTCTGAAGGTGAAAAAAGGATAAATCTGATAAATGGACTGACGCAAAACAAACCTTTGAAACAGAGATGAGATTATGTTTTTTTGAGACCAGAGGTTTTTAAACTCGTGCTGTGTGAGTTTAAAGGGTCAGGTGCAAACTGGTGCTCTAAAAACAACAAGAATGTCAATGTAGTCTGGCTCGCTCACCAGCACGGCCAATTAAAGTACTTAAGATACTTCTTCTTGGGGTCATAACTCAGTCAGATCTGATCACATACACATGATGAACTTGTGTTGTAGATATCATTATGTTTATTGCAAATCAGTGTCCATAAATCTACTTGGACAAACTGTATCACTGTCGACGAATCATCATGTTTTTAAGGTTTCTTCAGTATCAAAGTCATGTAGTGATAGTTCATCCATGAAAATACTGTAAGCAGGAACTGCTAACAACTACTTTAACAAACTTTTAATGGTGCCACTTTGCCAAAATGGAAACAAATACAGGCTTAAAACTCAGTAGGGTTCAGATTTCAGGCCAGGTGTGTCTGCAACGACCACTTTTGTTTGATTGAATGAACACAACCAACAATTGGCTATCCCCCAATCCAGACCGCAAGTGTATCAGAAGTGTTTCACATCATGCGTGTAATCATGAGGATGATTCTCAATAAAAAGTACACGGAATAACTGCGTGTGTACTGCGTGTTCCGTTAGCTTTTAGCTATTAGCCAAACAAATCCTCCAACACAATAAAACTGAGGAAACTATTTCCCCTCATCGTATCTCACTAGCCGCCTCTACCAGCTGGAGGTCGGTTTAGAGTCATGAAAGAGGAGTCAGCAGTTAATCAATGGCAGTACATAAAGGGCAATAAAAAATAGAAAGATTTATAGAAAGTGCTGAGCAAACAGCTTATAAATGAGCACTCAAAAAATATTGATGCAGTTTGCAGCAGCAGCATGCAAGATTTGTCGTGGACAGACACAGAGATGCACACTCACTCACACTACCGCTCTCATTATCTCCTGGCGAAGAAGGTCATAATGTCTTGCCCAGAGTGTATAAAAATATCAAGAAGCACATCCAAAGCATCATGGGAACTGCGTGCGGCTCCATAACTCCATAAATATAAGTATATCAGTTACATTTTAGATTACTAAAGTTCAGATATTTGCTTTGTTGAAAACCTGAGATCATTTAGATAAAAAAAACCTCAAACTATTATATATATTGGGGAGGGACAGTTTTTCGTCCGAAGAGGGTCCACAGCGAAGCTCAGTCATGCACAATACTTTCAGATCGTAACTCTGGAATCCAAATATCTCTCAGTTCTTTGAAGAACATCGAAAACAACAATCTAATCCATCAGCCAACTCCGGATTCTCAGATTCTCGTTTGAGCTTAAACACCCCGATAAGCCTTTAATCCGTGGCATCGCCTCAAGTTCCAAACCAGAAGACGGGCACGGCGTTGTTGTCTAAGACCTCAGACTCAGGATCCCATTCATCGCCAGTGGAGCATCAGCAGAGAGTGTCTCCCAACGTTCATCTGGATTACTTTTATTCCTCAGACACATTCTCATGTTAATAATTCTGAAGATAATAGAAATAACATGTGGATTTGATTTTGAGTGAGACAAAAAGGGTCCAACGGTTCCAGGAACGTTTTCCAGACAAAGCTAGAGGGGCTCTATGAGCAGATTCCTTCACAACAGCATTACAAATGTTGTATAAGGATCCAGTAACATCTGGGAGACGAGGAGACGAGGAGGTTCTTCTCTCATCAGCTCCGTCACTGGTTTACTCTGTGAACGTCTCATATTTTACTGATGCTGGAGCAGCATTTGTCTATTGTTTGAAAGATATTTGTATAATAAAGCTAGAACGTCAATACGAGTGTCTAAATGAACTAAAATACGAATGATAAACTATACAGTTGTTAATACAGAACTAGTTGTATAACAGACCATTGTTGATCTGTACGGATCCCACCTTGGAATAATAACAGTTTAACGTTAACCATCACAGTGTGAAATAAAGTTCGACTGATGATCATTATCATCCAATATTCAGTAAAAATATGCGTTTAGGACATCGACATTAATGCTTTTCATTCGTCAATCCCTAATAATGTTAAGAACATATGTGTTGAAATCAGCAGGAGAGCTAGTAACGAACGGAGGTTCAGTTCAGTTACATTATGGTGCGTTCAGGCTCTGTTCAGTAAGAATGAGTATTGGGTGAAGGTAAATTATAACGTTATCATGATGTGTTTACATGTAATCTGGTAAAAACCACTATACATGACTATAACAAAGGAAAACATTTAGAATGTTTGATGGTTCACTGTGACTTCAGAGGCGTTGAAATGATTTTTGGGACGTGGCAAAATAAAAAGTAAGGACAAGATTGATCACTGATTACCGTGAAATGGAATCGGCAGCAAAAAAGTGTGATCATGGATCTCTAAAATATATATTCGCTCCATCTTTAATTCTACTTACGTTACGTCCAACCCGTGAGTTTTACGATATAAAACTCTCTGGACCAAGACAAGACAACAAGACCGATCACATCAAAATAAAAGAGGATTTTTTCTTATATCTGCGTTCAAACCGAAGATGATTTCGTTCACATCTATTTCTTCCGCCTCAGATGTAAAGCGTCTGTGGGATTCAGTCTGAATGTAATTCATGGCTGTGAAGCTCCTCACAGATGGAGAGAGGAGGCCTCATGCTGTGTCTCCTGCAGCAGCGTGTTAAACTGCAGCTGAACAGCAGCCAGCAGGCGGATTACTGTGATTGATGGAGGACGATGGAGTCATTTGTTCAGTGTAAAATGGCTCATTTATGATGGATGTTAAGTTGCATGCATTCCCTCTCGCTGCTGGTGGGGAGGAGAATAAAAAAATAAAAAATGATATCTGTCACCACGGTCCAACGCCTGTGATTTACAAAATCATTCTGTGTCTCCGGATGTTCCTCTGAAAAGCCCGGACTCTACAGAGAGAATCTGAGAAGCAAGAGCAGACGATACATTTAGGTTTATTAGCTGAAAGAGGAAACACCACAGGTGACTCCAGTACAAAACAACAGTAATAGAAATCATTGTGAAACTTCCCCAGTTACATTAAGACAATTATTTCATTGAAAATCTTCTGAAATGTTAAATTTAAGTACGCAAATGAGGAATTTTCTGTATAAATATGTGCTAATTTTCATACATTTCCAGAACAGAAATGTGAACATTGGATAAAGCCAGGTTCAAAATTCTTGTTTCATTTTGTTGACATATTAGAGTCAAAGGTTTTTACAGAGTGAATGTTGGATATCTCTTTGTTTTACTCCATAGATCAGAAAATACTGTCAACAGACATAAAAAAATCTGTTTTCTCCATGTTTTTAATTACTAAATGTTGTATAAATCAGGCTATGAATGATATCTGAACAAACCCCTCTGTGTTAACCTTCAGAATATAGAGAGGAATGAAGCTGTAAAGTTTGGTGTATGTAAGAGCTACTGAAGTGGAGATTTCTGGATCAGAGTCTGAGAAAAAACTCATTTAGAGAAAACGTCCTTTAAAGATATGTTTAGTTAAATTACATACATGTTGAAGACACTACAGGTGAATAGGGTAAAAAAATAACTAATAGATATCAACATGAAACTTCACCAGTTGATTACTGACATTAAGATGATTATTTTTTGTATTACAAGTTTTCTGAAATGTTATGTTTAAATATGCAAATGAGGCATTATCTAATGGTGACTTTTGGTGAATTTAGGAGAAATCTACAGACGCAAACAGAGAAAGGAGTAAAATAAATGTTTTCTTTCCACTAGTCAGAAAGAAGAAATGTTATGGAAGAAAAATAGAACAAAAAAATCCTAAAATTGAGTTTTTTTTTTGCCTTCATTTCTACTTTTAAACTTCCTGTATGTTTGTGTGGTTTCCAGGTGTGCGACCTGTCGTTCAGCTTGAAGAAGATGCTCAGCAGGCACAAGCTCACACACAACCCTAACCGGCCCATGGCAGAGTGCCAGCTGTGCCACAAGAAGTTCACCAGGAACGACTACCTCAAAGTGCACATGGAGAACGTCCACGGGGAGACGGAGTAGCTACAGCCAATTATGGAGACCGCTGGATGGAGACGATATCTGATTCCTCCGATAAGGTCCAGCCTCATGCCTCAGAACCAGAGAGGCCTTTATGTACTGTATACACAGATGTATAGATAACAGATATGTTGTTATTAAAGAAACATACATGTAGGATATGGGAAACATTTGGGCGAGTATTTAATATTAGAAACATGGGCTGTGCTTTTTGTAAATCTTTTGTCGTACTGTTATTGTTTGAGCCGCTGTGTCGTCTCACAGAAACGTCTCGGTGACTTCTAACCAGTGTTACTGTTCCAGACAGACCTCCTCCACTGTAGCATCTACTGCCTGAACATGTTACTGTACATCTGTGTCAAAGAACGCCTACGACCAAAGACCTACTTTACTTAGTTTAACCTGGACGCCGTCTACATGTTTACACCTGGCGCTCAGACATGTTTAATATTTAGACTCTGTTTTGCCCTAAGAGCAAACTTCAAATCCATGTTTAAAAAATAAAAGTATTAAAACAGGATGGTCAAATGGGAGACGCAGAGCCCTGAAAACTGTAATCCTATCCAGCTACAAAATCTGAAACAGCTCACAAGTAAAAGGTTTTATTTATTTGATAGTCAGAGAGTATAAACATACTGTACTCAGTCTTTCGTGCTCCTTTTTCCAGCTCAGTCGCCAGGAAAAAGTGTTAATTATACGTTACTGCAAACCAAAGATACGTTGAATTTGGACGATTTTTCATTCAGTTAGAGTGACAGATTAGCGATAACGGAAAACGAATAACGAATATTAAGAGTTGGAAAGTCCGCTAAAGGCAGAATTATTTATTTATGCTAGGTTACGTTATGTTGTTGCATTATTATTTTATGTTTTTTCTAACATTAACAAAGTAGTGTTGTTTCCTAAACCTAACCAATCGTTTCACAACGTTAACAACGAGACATTCTGATATAGTTTGTTTTTCAGAATGGTCCAATTTCAACAAATACTGTGATTTGCAGAAACGTACAATCCACAGTTTCTTTTTCTGGTGACTGGGTTGCCAAACAAACACAGGACTTTCACCAAGGTGACCACTGTTTGTTAATGATGACTTTACACTTGTTGGGTAAAAACACAAGAAAGTCTGCCAAGAGCGGTTGGTATTTACTAACGCCAGTTACGTTGTTCGGTAACTTTGTTCAGTTACGTTGTTCGGTAACTTTGTTCAGTTACGTTGTTCGGTTAAGTTGTTACGTTATCATTTGAACACAAACCTATATTTTTGTTTAACAATACCAAATAGTTTTGTTGCCTGAACCTCACGAAAATTCCGCTTGACCCAAGAAAGGCTGTTAAGAGCAGTTATTATGATGTATGCTAGCTAGCTACAATCCTTTGTGTTGTCCCACAAGCCATGGTCTTTATCTAACCTTAACCGAGTAGTTCTGGTGTCCAAACGTAATCATTTAACAACGTTAACCACAAGAACCACAAATGAAACCTCTTTCATTTAATGTAGACATGTAATGTATTGTATGCTAGCAGAAATGTACAATCCCGAAATCTTTCTGTCACTGGGGTTCGTTTTCCACACTACTCGGGCTCTGCTTTTTATTAAAAAGTTCTGAATGGCATTGTCCTTTCTGGAAAACAGATACATTGGATCTGGACAAACACAAGACTTTCACCAAGGAGACCGCTGTTCATGTGAAGGTTTACATGATTTGTGCTTGTTATGTTACATTAAGGTGGTTGTTATTTATTTACACTAGTTATTACATTATTATTTTAACACAAATTATGTCTTTTGTTTTTCACCTTAACCAAATAGTTTTGTTGCCTGACATTCAACATGTCCGAGTTTTTCTGGATACTGGAATGCCTGTTTTCAGATGTGCTTTATTTTTTTCCAAAAAGTTATGAACGGCTTCAAGAAAACCTGCAGAGAAGGAGTTGCATGTTTTTCTGTGGTGCTACGGGAAGGCTGATTTGAAGTGCCTGTAAAACCAGATTTCTGTTTCTAGGCTTTAATCTGGTCGACAGCTTTACATTATTCATTAAGATGAATGAGATCCTTCCTTTCTCTCAGCCGTCTGGTGCTTAAACTGTTTTACTGTTTCTGCGTCCCAAGTTGTCTTAGGGACAAAGAGAATTCCAAAGTACTGTTTGTTGACTTCTGTGATGTATTTGTTGATTGTGATTTTGTTTTAATGGCCCAGAGATACTGTGGCTTACAGTATGTGTTAAAGTTGTTCTTTGTTGATAATGTTCAATACATCATCTCCTGTATTTCAGAGTTCTGTCCTCCTTTCCGACCCGCCCCTCTGCTCATGTGATTAATGGACGTGCTCCAGCTGTTTATTCAGCGTCTGCACACTGTGAATTGTCACTTCACACTTTTGCATTTTGAAATGCATAAAACCTCATCATCTACCAAACATCCATTTCCTCCGCCCGTTCTAATTATGTGTTTGTGAACTGTTGATGTAAGGGGGGGACGCTTTGAGAGTTGATTAGAAGTGTTTGGGTTCTCGTTGTTAATCTCAGCCCTATTCCTGGGTCGTCAGTCGGGCTAATTAAAGCTTTTCTGAGGCCACAGCCTCCACTCTGCTGATCTGTAAAGCCACGCTCTCTGATGGTTTCTCTCTGTGGACGTTGGGACTCTTTTCTCACGTCCGTCCTTTTTTTTTCAGAGGATTCAACTCTGTGAGAATCTTGCGAGCGGCGGAGCGGAGCGGCGAGTCATTCTGTGAAGTGTTCTGTGGTTGTGGCTTCTTAGAAAAACATGGAGCTCCTTCAGTATTTCTGTCTTCACCTCTCTGATGGGTGCTGTTTGTTTAACCTTTAACTAGTTACTGGTGTTCGTGTTAGATTAGGTTTCAGCTGCGATGCTCGGGGCGTTGAACTCAGAACCTGTACGACGTCTCAGGTAGTGACATGTATCACTAGTATTTTATCCATACTTATACCTATATCAGTTCGGTTCCTTATCGATACTCTTATTGGTTCTTTTTGATTATATTGAGAGAAAAAAGACAATTAATTAAGATATTTTTTCATTTCTTTATTATTCTCGTTTGTAAACAAATAGTCTTTCTCGAGCAGCAATACAAGAAGTTCCAACATTTTTAAAATACATTGAAAGCTAAACAGTTAGCTCAGTGATTAGCTTCCTTTGATCGCTAACGTTACCTGCAGTGGACGAGGATGGACGGCTGATCTCCAATCAGTAGAACACTGATCATTACTGCAGACTGATGTTCTGCTTGTTGTCCAGATGTTGAGATAAACTGCTGCTGTTTCCTCCCTAACTTGTGAGGGTTTTACTGAGTTTGAGACAACAAGAGTTCTCAGAGTCTACTGGAGGAACGTGTAGAACCACTTTGGATCTTTGTGTTCTCTCTGACATGATGTGTGTCTCACTGTACTGATCCGGAGTGTGTGTGTGTGTGTGTGTGTGTGTGTGTGTGTGTGTGTGTGTGTGTGTGTGTGTGTGTGTGTGTCAGAGTAAAGACAAAGAGACAGAGAGGACGTTTGAGACGAAGATATATCACTCCAGAACTTCTAAAGTACCGATAGCAGAACCATTAACTCCGGACCGCATCAACACTATTTTAGAACCGGTTTCCGTCCGTTAGAACGGAGTTTGGGGGGGTTAGCAGTGGCTCTCGATTTGCATGTGACCTGCTTCAATCTGTGGAGCTCGGTTGACCGCGTGGCCATGCAGGGCGTGGTCGACCTCTTGTTAGTGGTGAAGCCTCCGGACAAACCTGACGCACTCTCAGATTCAGTGGCATTTATGCTGCGTCTTGTAAACAGTAGTAGTAGGAGGGATGTCCAGCGGTGGAGTATTATTGTCTGCCACATGTCCTAAACTGAGTGCTGAGATATCTGCATTAGATTGTGTCCCGTCTGTCACCGTCCATGTCTCTCGTTTGTTTTTACCATTTTCGTCTCCCAACCTTTTTGACTTCCCTCCTGGGACTTTCCCGGTGAGCCAGTGATCGTGCCCCCCCTCAGTCCTCCCGGCCTGCAGTGTCTCCCTCTCCCTTCCTGCTGGGTGTATCACGCCAAACGCTCCCCAGTCAATGTGTTTCTAATTACATGTTTTTTACTGGAAGCCTCCCGTTTCCTGTGTCGCCTCCCAGTTTGTGAGTGTGGCCAGACTTCGGGCCCGCGACCGGGCGTCCGCAGAGAGCCCCGCCCACCGCGCGGGGAAGTATCATTACCGCGCCGGGATCGGAGGTTTTTATGGAGAGACCGCTTTCACGTTAGGAATGACTCGGACACGCTCGTCTGACCTCTCGTGTGTTTGGGACGGCGTTGCCTTGGCAACGGGGTAGCCTTTCCATTCCACTTGGCTTGACCGGAGTAATGTGGAATGTGCGTGCCCGGGCGAAGAATGCCATGCCGAGGGAGTTGAAAGCGAGCGGGCAGGGTGTGTTTGGTATTCTGGGTCGGCCCCTTCAGCGCTGATGGATGTTCCTTTAAAGCCACATTTCCATGGAAACACACTGTGGCACTTTGGTACCTAGAAAACCAGAAAAGGGTCAAATGCTTGACACAAGGCCATGGTTCTTAAACCCAAACACACACACACACATACACACACACACACACACACACACATACAAACACCCACACACATACACACACACACACACACACACCATATTTCTGTCTCGCTTGCTGATTTACAAGATGGTTCTAATTGAATCTCCAGACTCCACTCCAGGCCAGCATCAGGTCAGGTACACAGGGATTATTTCATAAGGAGGAAATTTGAAGAGGAACTATCATTAAACTGAACAAAGCTACTCCCCTACCCCCCAACCTACACAAAGCCCACAATCATTTCAGAGAAGGAAGCATGTTTTCACAAAAATTGCTCATAAAGATTTGATGGATGTTACCAAACAGCAGACAGAAACCAGATTTTATTTTGCAAAAGCACATCCATAACCTATTTATAGCGCATCAACTCTTTTTCAAATAGAAAAGAACATCAAAAACTGTTAAATACGGTATTTCTTTGCGTAATTAAAGTTTATTGGATTTTTTCCCGTTCCCATACAAGTTTTCTAATGCAGTACTTCAAAATAGGCATACAAATATGTGAATTGAAACATGGCAACAGTTAGGGACTTTCTGTTGAACATAATGGAGCAGTTAGCAGCCAAAGAGCCAGATATTCATCTCCTGGTGGAGAACAGACGAGAAGCAGACTGGATACTGGTCTTACATCGACCAGGGGCCAGAAATGCAGCAACAAATAAAGGCTAGCGTTGCACCGTGGCTGCTAGGTGTGTAAAAAGCCACCTGATTGCTAATAAATTTGCCAATTCAACTTCATAAGGCGAATATGTCAATGTTGTGTTCACAGCTGGTTCTCCACTGAAGTGGCTGGTTTGAATATCAATATCATGTCCCAAACTAAAAGTTGTTTCACCTGCCAAAAACAGACCAAACGGGACCATGTCACTCATGTGAAAAGACCCTGTAAAAACAAAATAGAGTGTATTGAGGAGGAAACGGCGCGCCCCGATTGTTTATGTTCAAAGTGCCTGCAGGAAATGGAACCACATTTGAAGCTCTGGAGCACAATGGTGCCTCGGACACAAAGACGAGAACCTACAAGCTGGCCAGGAAACGCTCCAGAAGAATGATGGAGAATTGTCTCCTTTTTCCCAGTTTTGTCCTCTTTTGGAGGTTAAACACTGTAAGAATGAGCCAAGTATAGCTGCTAACTGCAATAAACAACAGTGTTGACTTTTTCTAACAGTGGAGAAATACGGCAGATGAAAGTCTCTGTGTTGAGTTACGGGACATAGAGGCTCATTCTGAACGTCTGAGGGCTAAAGACATCCGTCAGTGTCCCGGTCCACCACTGGAGCTTTAGTGTTGGTCACTTCTGTCAGCACCTTGTTGCTGGGTGCCATCACTCCTCAGCCTCATTAGGAAACTACAGGGCTGTCCTCGCTTCATGTGCAGTCGGCCGACGTCTCGTGTCTCTCTCTGTGGCCACGAGTCGTAGCAACGGCACAGATACACAAGTCAGACAAGTTTGGTTATTCACGATGTGTGAACTAACAAAATGTACAGCAACAGCAGAAACGTTCAGAAGCAAAATAAATGATGCTCAGCTGTAGAAGGAGAAATCAGAGAAATTAAATGACAAATAAATAACAGATTTTTGACCTTTGCCAAAGTTCAATGTGACTCATGTTGGGTAACATGCAATGAGCTGCCAAGAACCAAATTCAACCCATTCTTTTTGTGAGTCTGAGGCCCTGTCTACTCATATACAGATACTTTTAAAAACAGATATTTTCCTCTACATTTTAACTTTTGTCAACACGCAGAGTTTAAGATCACAAAAACGGATTTTAGTTATTTTGAATTGAAGTGTAGGTTTGTTCTTTGTATCTGTGTACACGTGTAAAACGGATCGTTCGTGAAACAATGACGTCTTCTTCCCAATTTGCCCACGCCCATAGCTGTTTTTCTAATGACAACAAAGATGGTGGACTACCGGATTGTTTTCATTTTGTCTGCACTGCTTGATCTGATGAACAATTTACCTTCAACATTGCATCACTTTACATCCGTACTGAGGCGTCTCATGCGCCCAATGTCACTAGCTCTACCTCAGGTATGCTTTACTATTGTTGACTATTTGGTAACAGCGTAAAAGGAGAATAAGCTCACTGAGCATGCTCAGCATCTTCTTCTCTGCTATTTGACGTATACTTGCCCGGCAAAAGTATAAAGTCGGTTTTACGTTCTAGTGTGGACAGAGATACTCTCTAAAACAAAGTTGGTGTGGACAGAATTTTGTTTTAAAACCTATAGAAAGTATCCGTATATGTGTGGACAGGGCGCAAATATCTAGGAACTTCTTTCTGACTCTTCTTTTCCCACAGAGAGCCGCTCAGGGATTTCTTGTTCGGTGATGAGTGATGACAGAGAAGACTCAACCGGTCTAGCCAAAACATTTGTGCAAATGTGCTGATAGATGGGCCATAATTCCTCTCTTTTCTCTTTGGTCACACTCATCCTCCCCCCCTCCCCCGTGCTGTTATTGTGTCAGCCCCCATAATCTTGGCGCTTTGCGAGACCCGTGTTAACACACGGCCCCAACACAAATAACACCAAACCCCTGCTGGGCTGGAGAAGCGCTGGTAATGACTGCATGTTCCGCTGCGAGAACACACACAGAGTCAACACGGAGAGCAGGATTCACTCTCACTTTAAATGATTAAACTCTGCTTAAAGGCTTTTCAAGTAAATATGAAACATCAGTGTGTTGGATGACATGAAAAGCAAACTTCGATGGATGCAAAATATATTTTCTTTTTTTCGATGATACATTTGAAACAGCAGTGAGCGATCTGTGGAATTAAATGTAACCAGTGACATAACATTGGCCTTATTGCCCCCACTCATGCTGCATTTCTGTTTTGAATTTTGCACCATGTTTGAAACCAGTTTGGAGAAACCAAACACCACGCCGAGGGTCTGTTTCCTGTCAGGGAAGCAACTCTGAGATACACACCTTTCATGTGCAGATTTAGGTTTCGGTCCAACAAACAGTCAAACACACACACACACACAGTCCTGTTTTCATGACTTTTGGGGGCATTGCACTGACTTACATTCATTTCCTGAAAGCTTAACCTGAACCATTACCATTAACTCAAACCAAAACTTCACCTTTAAATGTAATGACTTACATTATGAGGACGTGCAATTGTCACCATTTTGTGAGTCCCCACAATGTGTTTTCAGATGTGTGTCCCCACAAGATAAGTTAAACATGCCGGCAAACACACACAGTCCTGTTTTCATGAATTGAGTGGGGAATTCATGGACTTACATTTACTTCCTGGAGACTAAACCTAAACCTAACTACTACCTTTAACCAAGTCTTCACCTTATAATGGAATGAGTTACATGATGAAGACGTGCTGTGACAAAACTTGGTCCTAAAAAAAGGTGAGTCCCCACAATGTGTTTTCAGATGTGTCCCCAGAAGATACGTAAAACATGCCCACCCACTAACACACAGTCTTGTTTTCATGAATTTTGGGGGCATTACATTGACTTACATTCACTTCCTGGAGACTAAACCTAAACATAACCATTACCATAACCTTTAACTAAGTATTTAACTTAAAAATGTAACGATTTACATTATAAGGACCTGCAATTGTCTCCATTTTGTCCTAAAAAATTGTGAGATATCAGATTTGCGTCCCCACAAGATGGGTAAAACACACCTGCACACACACACACACACACACACACACACACACACACACACACACACACACACACACACACACGTATAGAGATGCACACACACATCAGGAGGCTAACTTCACTGAAAAAGGCCTCCAGTGTCTGTGGCCCTTCTAAAAAGTGTGATGTGGGGACCAGCGTTTCCGTCTGGGTCCTGTGAATTAGCCACGCTGAACCTGTTAACCCAGACCACACACACACACACACACACACACACACACACACACACACACACACACACACACACACGTACGTGCACTGAATTATAATTCCGCTGCCATACAGGGACATCATGCGAGGGGAGTGACTGTTGTCAGAGTGAACAGCTGCTGTGCCAAAACACATCTATCTTCCACAGGAAGTTATTGGTCAAACAAATGTAATGAATCTGTTGTTCTTGTCTTGTTGACTGTGACCATATCTGCCCCCCCCCCCCATCCATCCTCCCATCACACACAACCACACGATATGCATACACTGAAAAACGAGCTCTCATGTTTGTGTTCACTTTCTCTTCCTCACTCCCGTTAACAGAAACAGCCGAGTGGAAAGAGAATCAAGGTCATGGACATAAAAGACAGCTGCTTCACTCCCACGCCCATTTTGGTTTTAAGTGAAATAAGGAGACACAGTGTTAATGTAGAAATGTCAGTTACAAACATTTTTCACCTGCAAAATTATTAAAACTTAATAACAGCTTTTTTAAAAGCTTAAAAACTTATTTTTTTGGCAAGGATGAAGCTGCAGACGTTAAACAAAGTAATGACAAACTGATGCCATGCAGAATAAGGTGAATAGTGTGATCTTGGTTTAATAGATCTGAATATGGTACCAGTTTATCCAAGTGGCGACTCACGGTATTGCAATGGTGGCCCAAAAAAAGCATTTTACCAATAGGCTACTTGCACCAATACAGCTCATCAGCTTCCGGTTCCAAGATGGCAACGTTCTACACCCGGTGTTTACAGGAGCTGCCGGCAATAAATATCACAGATGTGCATCGTTTATGTCGGGAAACAAAAACTCCGACGAGCAAATTGGAGAAGGGGTTTAGGTTGTATGCTGCGACCTACATTCACAGCTACGAAGGTAAGAAAACTACTCAGACGCTAGCTAGTAGCTACTGTCAAAGGCTAGTCTGTCAGTTAACTGTCACTTTCTAACGTGTATTACATGCAGTTCAAATTCTGCAAGATTTCTTAACCAGTGTTTTATATCAGCCTTGATGTTTTTGCCTGTTGTGTTGAGTAATATTTGTTTAATTTATAGCCACAGTTTTGCGTATACTAACGTTATAAGCTACCTAACCTTATTTCCATGTAGTCACTTGTTATAGATAGTGATGATGCGTAAGTACAATTGAAGCTCAATGAATTTGTATGTTATTTCATTCAGTGTCCAATAAAGACAAGCTGACAGGGCAGGTCAGCGTGAGAGCCTTGTGCTACAGGTCGAAGGAAGAGCGAGGCACCACACAGTTTGAGTGTAGGCAGGATGCTGTGTTCATCCCTGTTCAGTGGAGTTTGTTCGGTTGAGCAGTAGCTAAGTGTAGTCCTCAAGGGCCACCAACTTGAATGTTTTTCATGCCTCCCTTTTTTCCGAACACAATTTAATTTAGTCAAGGTAATGAGTACAAGACTACAACTTTTCAATATTCAAGATATTTATTGTCGTTTGCAAAGCAGAAGTACAGGTACAGTGGAATAATTGTGTGATTCTTGGAGTCCGCTTTAAAAACAAACACATCTTTATTTTAAGAGGGAGAGAATATAACAGTAAGCATTCAGGATGGTAGGCTTTTTCTAGCACAGTTCAAGTGCTTACCTTCATAAGAACCAATTGTTTTTTTACACCCATGATGCTGAGGTTATAATTTCTAATGATTTACCTTTTTCTCTTAGATCAAGCTTTGGATTCATCCCCAGTGATGCTAAGTCACCACCGCTGCTCCTGTGTGGCTGTCACATTCGCTGTCGCTTCAGTGCTCCCATTTTCCTCTCATAGAATAACTAATGACTTTTTCCAATTATTTAAAAATAAACTTTTGTAGACTTTAACTGGCAATGTCTCTGTAAGTCTTTACACAAATCTGTATTATAAATGTTTTTTTCTGAACTATTGATGCGCTCACATTCAAATATCAAATGCAAATCCATCGACTCCTCACGTCAGTTTGGCTCGGAAAGCCATAAAACTTTACCCCGTTGAATTTTGCTGACGCTGTACAGTGGGGGACACAGCAGTGCTCGGCGTAGGTTGTCTCCTGCCTCTGAAAATGTCCAGTTTTTAGAGGTTTGCTTTGATATGTTTACTGTACATCCATGCTGACCGGACAAGTATTATTTGAAAAATACAGCGTTACGTCGCATACACCCTATTGACCACCCTTATAAAACAGGCGTCTGCAAAACTGCTAACAGATTTCAAATGGGGTAGTTCTAGTCCTAAAATCACAAGACAATTATTTGTCACTTTCTTTTATCACTTAAATGTTTTTTGAAGGGTTACAAATGCCAAGCAGTTTTCATTTGGTCAAACTTATATGCCTTTCCTCAAGTCTCTTCTGTTTGTGGACTTAATTAGACCCTTATGACAATTTTAATCTGGATTAAAGCAGGACATTGTGTCTCCTCTTCTTGGATACCAGCAGCAACTAGAAGAGGGGGATGGGGTGTTGGACTGGACCCTGATGGGGACCCTACGGTCTCTTCCCATTGGCTTTTAGACCAGGACTCCCCAGAAAGGGAGGCCCTTCTGCTGATACAGTGTAAGCAGATTCAAAAGCTAAAATGGCCACTAATTGTAACACAGCTACCATTTAGTCGTCGCACTCTGCAGGTGTACTCCACCCACACAGATGCTGGAGGAGAGCTCCGTCTGTCATGCTACATTTCCTCTAAGCAAAAAAAAAAAAAGGTGGCACACATGTAGGACATCAGACGACGTTCTGCCTGGCCGCCTCGGGGCTGTCGTCAGAAGCAAATGATTTATAGGGGCCCGTGTTCATGTTCACTTGTTGGAGAGCTGATAAAATAAGGAACTACAGATCCCCGTCCCCCCCGAGCCGCGCTCTGTTAGACATCAGCCTTGATCCCATAACTCCAGGAGCGCAGCCCTGTCATGCTGAAGAACGAGTGAGTCTGACCTGGGTTATGGAATAGTCAGGGCCTTCAGATTCTCATAAATTACAGCCTTGTTATAAATAAATGTTCAGTGGTGGATTTCAAGGCAGAACATCCTTCAGAAAAAAACTGCTTTTGTCTGCAGGTACAGTAGAGTTGTACTGGCTTTTCAATACAATACCTGCACAAAGAAAAGTGGAACATTTGAACGTTGTATCTTTACGTTGTATCTTTACGTTGTAGTGTTACGTTGTATCTTTACGTTGTATCGTTACGTTGTATCGTTACGTTGTATCTTTACGTTGTATCGTTACGTTGTATCGTTACGTTGTATCGTTACGTTGTATCGTTACGTTGTATCGTTACGTTGTATCGTTACGTTGTATAGTAACATTGTATAGTAACATTGTATAGTAACATTGTATAGTAACATTGTATCGGTGTTTGTATAGTTGCGTTGTTTTGTTACATTGTTTTGTTACAGTGGTTTGTGATTTGTTGAGTTGACTTGTTACGCTGTTATTAATGTTCAACGTAACATGTAAGAAAGTCCACTAGGTGCTGTTATGTATAATAGTAACATTGTTTCGTTGCGATCGTTTGTTGTGATCTTTTTAGTTTTGTTAAGTTGATTTGATACATTGTACGTTTTATGTAACATTATGTAATAAAGTCCCCACAAAAAGCAGCTGCTTTTCTTTCTTTGAAATGAAAATAACCAGATAGCGAATGCAGAGAGACCTCATTTACATTCTCTGGTTTCAGCTGCCGTTGGGTCTGAGACAGTTTACCTCCATGTCCTTGAACGAGTCTTTGATGAAGTAAACCCTCAGTCTGTGCCTCAGTAGCACACCATGATGTTTGTGTTGGACTTTCCGCCTGTTTCTCCTGGCGAATGTGGGCAACCCGTATATTTAACCTCTGCACCAAAGCTTTTCAGTCGTCGCTCTCACATCTCTTTTTCATCCAGCACACAGTTTAAACTGATACCATCACAAGGTTACTCATGCACACCAGAACCAGAGAGCGCTCACACTCTGAAGCGCTATCTGAGAGCCGCCGTGCTGTAAGTCATTTTAAAGCCTCTGTTCTTCACGGCGAGTGAGCAAGGCCACTCTTAAGCTCCATTAAACGGGGGGGCTGTTATTTACTGTATTTGTTTTTCTTCTCTCCGTCCACAGGTGCAGGCTGAGCTGGAAGACCACCAAACACAGCGCTCTCTGTGGGGGAAGTAATGACCCTTCCTCCTGCTCTGACTGGGAGAATGGGCTGCAGATCACCTCTGGGACGTTGATACGGAACGTTTAAATGTGATTTGTGCTCCTCATGTGGTCTAGTGTGTTGAGCTGTGGTTGCAATAGATGGAGCAATTTTCAGACATCATTTTATTCCCATAGATAGCAGCACTAGAATGTTGGAAGGAGGGTCTGTTTGGGTCTGGTTTTGCTTTTTCAGGATGATCATCCAAATCATATATTTATGATTTAAAAGTTAGAAGAAAAAAGTTTTGACATTTTGGGAAAATACATTGTCTTCTTGAGAGTTAGATGATGAGATTCATACAAATCTAAAGCCAGCAGCCAGCTGAGCATAGAGAGGGAAATCAGTGAGGAAGCTCGCCTGGCTATTTGAAAAAGTGACTAAACCTATCCAAGGCCACTTCGCGGCTTCAAAACTGTCTCGGGAAAGTCTGTGAAAACAGCGTGTTGCTCCTGTGGAGCGGCTGCACGCCCAACCAGGTGATCTAATGTGAATAACTAGAAGAATTGGATTCAAGAAGACAAATAGTCACGGTATCCTTGAATCAGATCGTTCGTGGTGATTAAATACCGCTAATGAATCGTTTTGCTGGTGAATGACGTTCTCAGTGAGATCGTGTGGTAATTTGTGAATTTTAGAGGTGCTGGTATGCAAGGATTGGTACCAGTCTATATGCTAAGATGAGCTATTTATGCTGGCTGTAGACATGAGAGAGGTATCACTCCTCTCATCTAACGCTTTACAACAAAGCAAATAAAACAATTGACAAAAACGTTGAACAATCGCTTTAGACATTAGCCATTTCAACCCACTAACACATTTATTCTTTTTTTTTCTGGTCAAACAATTTCTCATCAAACAAAGAACGTTTCCTTTTATTCACAATGTTTACTTTTCACGAGGATGCTGAATCAGACGACATATGTTTGAGATTGCCGTTCATTCAACTGATTTTTTGAAATGTTTCTGGTCTTCAAAGCTCTCTGATGTTTCAGTAGCCTCAGCTTTTGGCCTTTACATCTCTGGAAGTCATAAGCAACCTGCGTTGTAGTTTATCCATATGCCACAGAGTTTTCAAAACAAACTGTAATCCTAGATAGCAGAGGTAGAACGTCTGCTCTGGAGGGGCCTTGTTTAGAGTTGGCCTTTTGTGAAGAGCTGGTGTTTAGAGCTGTGAGCACGCTTTAGCCCGGGTCACCTCTGCAACAGCTTTTGATTTCTCCGTCTTTGTTCTCCAATCAGAAACGTGTTTCAGTTTGAGTTTCATTAAAAGCATGTCCTGAAATTGGATCCGTCTCTTTGTACAGCGAGCCGAACAGGAACAGTGTGCAACCTTAACTGGAAGCAGATCATCCTTCCCTTCATCAATGGGCTGGGCTATGTGTGTGTGTGTGTGTGTGTGTGTGCGCACACCTATGCTGTTATGTGCCGTGTACGCTACAGTACGGTGTGTAGCGTATCTGTGCTTGTGAAACATTATCGCCCAAAGTGTCACTCTCTCTGCGAACATCTCATCTGGCCTGACGTTTATTCACCGTGCATGACATCATTTACCCTTCAGACGTATAAATGCTTATTTCATTCTCTCCTCCTGCCAAGGGAACACCCTCGCCTGTAACCGAGCTCAGTAGCACACTTAGCATATATTTTCCCAACCAGGTTGCCAGGAAATTTTTGGGGGCATTGTAGGTTTCTGCAAAACCCGATGACGTTGAATGTGGATGTTTGTTTTTGTTATTTTTCACTATAACGCGTATAAAGGGTGAAAACGGCTGGTGGAAGGATGCTGGATGGGTGAAACAAACACAGGACTTTAACTCAGGAGACACCGGTTTGTGTCCCGTGTGAAACCAAAATTAAACTTTATCTTTATGCTTGTTATGCAACGTTGATGCGCTTGTTACATAGTGTTATGGAAGAAATATTTTTTTTATTTACACTGGCTTAGTTCCTTTGTTGTTTCTTTGCGGGGTTTTTTTCTTTACGTTGTGTCGTTACGTTGTGTCGTTACGTTGTGTCGTTACGTTGTGTCGTTACGTAGTGTTATGTCGTTACGTAGTGTCGTTACGTAGTGTTGTTGTCGTTACGTAGTGTTGTGTCGTTACGTTGTTACGTTGTGTCGTTATGTTGTGTACGTTGTTACGTTGTTGTGTCGTTACGTTGTGTTATGTCGTCGTAGTGTTATTGTGTCGTGTTTGTGTCGTCATGTTGTGTCGTCTCGTGTCGTCTCGTTGTGTCCTTATGTTGTGTCGTTATGTTGTGTCGTTACGTTGTGTCGTTACGTTGTGTCGTTACGTTGTGTCGTTACGTTGTGTCGTCACGTAGTGTTGTGTTGTTACGTTGTGTCGTCACGTTGTGTCGTTACGTTGTGTCGTTACGTTGTGTCGTCACGTAGTGTTATGTTGTTACGTTGTGTCGTTACGTTGTGTCGTTACGTTGTGTCGTTACGTTGTGTCGTTACGTTGTGTCGTTACGTTGTGTCGTGTCACGTTGTGTCGTTACGTTGTGTCGTTACGTTGTGTCGTTACGTTGTGTCGTTGTGTCGTTACGTTGTGTGTTACGTTGTGTCGTTACGTTGTGTCGTTACGTTGTGTCGTTACGTTGTGTCGTTACGTTGTGTCGTTACGTTGTGTCGTTACGTTGTGTCGTTACGTTGTGGTTCTTCAAGAGCGATACGACGGTGAAACGAAATGTATATTTATGTATTTATATTTCAGAAGTGATGACATTTAACTTATCCTGTGGTTTGCAGAAACATGCAATGCCAAAAATGTTTCTGGCAACTGGGTTTAATTTTCCACAGAAAATACAGGCTTCATTTTTCTCCATTGCCGGCTGCTAGGCCAACAAGTGTCATGTGTCATGAGATTATGGATGCCATGCTATCACACATGCCACAAAGCGTCTCATCCCTGTCAACTCAAAATAGGTTTCACTCCTCTGACCTTACACAAAGAGCCCCTCGAAACAAACGAGGTGCTAAAGACTCCGGGACTCGCAGCAAATTGCTTCCATTTTGATCTCCCTTTATTCTCCCACCTATTGAGGAAACCGATCCCGTAACATCGGGGGGAGGAATGTGTGTCCAGAGGAGCGTTGGTTCGCCCAGAGCTGTTGTGTGGAGATCTCAGGCTCCTTTTTCACATCATTACAGGAGCTTCACATTCAGGCCTCCTGGGAAAGGGAAAGTGAGCAGAGAAATGTCTATGCAGCACATGTAGGGAAGAGCTTCCAGATGTGACATGTCAGCATCAACGACGCTCAATGATGAGGTGGGGGGTGTGGGGGGGGGGGCTGACTGACAGGCTCTCAGCGTGAATGAGAATATCGCTCAAGGAGAGAAAGAGAAAAATAATCATCTCTTCAATGGCGACCTGTGTTTGTATCTCCGGACGCTTTTTCTGGGGGGAAGGTTGTGTTTACATGGTGAATGACTGCTCACGGGTTTGTGTGTGCATGTTTCAGTGACAACGTGGGCCTTGTAGTCGACATGAGAGACACACACACACACACACACACACACACACGTATACATATGCATCCTTTAATCACAGTGGAGCTGTGCATTTCTGAGCCTGGCTGTACACGATGAATCGCCAGCCAAGAACGCTAAACGTTGGTCCTGCAAACCTCGGATTATGTTAAATGTTTTTCTATGTCCATATGTGTGTGTGTGTGTGTGTGTGTGTGTGTGTGTGTGTGTGTGATGAACGCTAGGCCAGCATGGTGATGTAAATAAAATATGGTTGTTAGCCAACAAAAACACTTTATTATGGTTTAAGACTGTTATAAAAAGAGAATTTTCCTAAAATCAAACCCCCTTTAGTGATACTATTAATGATCAGCATTTCTAGCTATAAGCTATTCATTTTGAAAATGAGTCTTACATGAACAAATTAAAACTAAGAGTCACACAACGAATTTTGTGTTATACTGGGTATGAAACGCTTCCTCATACTATGGTTCGTGTGATATCTTACATTTTTTAATGCATTTTCCTACCAAAGCCAGCAGCAAATGTCAATTTCCGTCCGTTACATACATACGGTCTTTTCAAAATAAACTTCCGTCTTGACGGTTCTTGTTAGGTTTAGACAACAAAACTACTTAGTTAGGTTTAGAAAAAGATTGTTATTTGGGTTAAAATTACGACAGAAGTGCCGTTACTGACAAACGCAAGTTACTTGACAAACTTCACGTTTCACACGGGGAACGAACATCGGTCTCCTGTGTGAAAGATCAATTTTTTTTTAACCATCAACCACCACTCACGGACAGCGTTTGTGGGCTTTGCATTCAGTTTTATGATAACATGGATTAAGTATGATTTGATTTAGTGTCTCTAAATTACAGCTCATTATTTTTGGTAGGTGTAGCTACGAACGCACCACTTCCTGCTCTGGCGCTGAACGTTGGCAATGGATGTAAAATCACAAGGTGCCGAATCGTCCATTGTGGAGGTGATTCCTGGGAGTCTGGCCTGTGTGAGCTCATTTCTGGTGGAAGCCATGCATGGTTGTGTGTCCATTGCTGCGTTGACACACCAAAGTGCTGCATGTGTGTTTGTGCATACCATCACTAGGTCTGTGGGCCATATGGAACGTACAGCACAACCAGCAATGGGAAGCCCAGCTGCTGAATTTCCTAAAGAGAAGAACATGTTCCAGCCAACCTTGGCGACGACACACCTTCAGTGAGGTTCACACACATGTGGAGGAGAGCTGAGTGCTTTTAGCTACCCTCGTCCAACTCAGTCACCGGGTCGGCTTCATTACCGCAAAGTAGCGGCTTGGATTCATGCTCGTTCGGGGCTAAATGGATGCTTAGAGAGGCGATCAGGCCGGCGGTTTCCCCTGCTGGGGCACAAAGTCACTCTCTCAAGCATCCAGCCATGTGTCGGCCAGATGCCGCCGGCCTCAGTCCCCCTTCAAAGAAACAATTAGGCACAATTATCGCAACATATAAATGAATTTTATCCACGATTAAAATGTTTGGGGCCAGCGGGACGCAACGCCAGGTGGTTGTAATCTGGATGGCGGTCGCAGTGGGGCTTCGGCTCAAAGAGGGAAAGAAAAACCTGTTTATTCAGGCACTTGTACGTCTGGTCAAGTGCTCCCCCCACCCCTCCCACCCCCACTCGCTACATGTTCACCCCACCAGCGAAGGCATCTGTCCCTTAATACCGCTTTAATGAAGGTCATTCATTTTAATGGAGCCTCATTTCAGACTCTAGTAATTAAAGCTTGCGGTGCACTTGACTGGGAGCTTGTTGAGACAGTGTCGAGTGCCAGTTCTGCAAATAAACAGACGGCCCCCCCCCCTCCTGTAAGCCAACGGGGCATCTGAACACAACACCATGCAGCTCAGAGGAGAAATAAAAAAAACATGTTTGAGATGATGAGAACCACATTGTAGTTTCGTGGCAGGAAAGATGATGGATGGCTCCAGCTTGTTCCAGAAGATAACAGAACAATCTCGTTGTTGGGGTTGGAAAGGTTGAGAGCGCAGTGATGCAGCGAGATTCTCATCTCAAGTGTTTGTCACGCCGCCCACTGAAAACGACTCTGCTCGGCGAAGGATCAAACTGCGTCAAACTCAGTGAAACACTCACAAGAGACCTCAAATACTATTGATTCTTCTAAGTATTGATAATGAAATTATATCAATGCAAACATGGGTGGCTGCATCACTTCCAAATGTTTGTGCCAAACACAGACTGTAAGAAGACGTAGAGACGGCGTATACGTCTCTGGTGACGACCTGTCAATCAGTGTGTAGCCCCGCCCTAAAGCATCCCCTGCTTTATGGTCTGTTTGACTCTAAATGGAGCATCATTTACTAAATGAACATCATGCTGTATTGAAGAAGACTTGAAACTAGAGATTGAGACCATAAACTCATGTTTACAATGTTTACTGAGGGAATAAATCAAGAGAGAAGTAGAGTCATTTTCTCATAGACTTCTATACAACCAGAGGAGTCGCCCCCTGGTGGACAGGAGAGAGAATGCAGGTTTAAGACACTTCCACATCGGCTTCATTCGGCATAAATGGAGGTTGCCGCCTGAAGCCAAAACAGCCCTGACATATTTAACTGACCCGTGTCACATGATGCCAATGTGACATCAGAACCTTTTGCACGGGAGAATGGTCAGAAAGGAAAAGTTATCTTCAAACATTTAAAAACAACAAACCCAGACAGTTCTAGGGAGGCTTATTATTGAATCATAGTCTATGTTAGACTATTTTCTTACATTTCTTATTCAATTCCACTCATATTTGTATTTACAATACATTTGTTATAAATGGCCGGTATGTGTCAGGTTATGTGCCTTCACCTTCCTTCTCCTCTGCGTCTCCTCTGCTCAGTTTGTCGAGGTCTCCTGAAGAATCACCGATGAGGTTAGCTGTCCCAGCAGGATAGTGACATGTCACGCACACTTAAAGAATGTAACCAAGGTTAACAGATGTTCTGACATATATTGTTTAAAATATCTGCAACCTGCTGAAATAAATTCTAAATAAAAAGCTGCTAAATTGGAACCAACTTCCAGGGAAACAAGCTTACGGGATAATTTATGTGTTTACTCCTCAGATTAGACAGATCCATCTTCCTAGGTGTGTCATCTACCCAGCATGCTTTGCTGCTTCCTGGCGTCAGAAGGTATAATGTTGATGTACGACCTGTGAAGAGGAGCCCTGTTTTATCTTCCCGGCGTGGTGACATGGGACGGTTGTTTTATCTCCGGCGCCGAGGCCTCGGGATGCTCCTCCCGCTCTCCCTTCGGCCTATCTGCCTGCCTGCTGAGGGCCTGATGAAAGCAGAGGGCCACCTCGTCCAGATGGCCGACATCCATCAGAGGAGCGGCACGTCAAACGGCGAGGGCAGAGGAGAGTCATAGGAGGCGAAGAGAAGGGTATCGGCCCGGTCACACAGGGTTTAAGCCTGACAAACACCTCGGACGTGGTGCTGGTGGTGGAGATGTTTGGAAGGAAGCAGTCACTTTTTTTTAGGTTATTAGCAGACAGATGATTTCCATTGTGATAATATGACATAAAACAGGAAATGTCCCATCATTGAAACCTCTAAGAACCCAACTGTCTGCCATAAACCCAAGGGCAGGATTCCATAAGCCGTATCAACATTTATTTTGTGAGTTACTTAACACTAAATCCACTCTCTTTACTCTGTTACACGATAGATTAATCCTGTTTTTACAGAAGTTATTTTCCTTTTTCCAGTGAAATCACACTAATTCTGTCCACTTGACCCCAAAAAAGGCAACATCACAGTAGTCGTGTTTCCTTTCACATATAAGCTGTCTGGAAACGGCAATATTCTAGTAATTTTCTACAGACTGTTGAGTTATTTTTCGTCCTTGTTGTCCTTTTTCTGGACTTTCGGAATTCTGACTTTGCGAACATCTAACTCACATCAGATGAGCTTTTTCTGCTGTCGCCGACTTCTAAGATCTATATTTTTATTATCTTTGTCAAATTCCTGAAGATGTATCTCTCTGTTTCTTTCGTAGATGGTTGCATCAACCAGGAAACAACCTCTGCTTCTTCTTCTTCTACTCTGTTAAAATAATTATTGTATTATTATGTAGCACTGAGCATACTACTGTCACAGTATTGTTTATTAACCTCCTTGAATGGAGCGGTTAAAAAAGTACTGATATGCAGAGGTGTCACATGACTTGGACTGGAGTCAGACTTTAGACAAAATAAAATAAATACAACTCGACTTCAACAACATTGACTCGTGACTTCACTTAGACTGTTAACCTTTTGACTCAAAAATACTTGACACTTTTCCCATCATTTTTAATAATGAAAAAGTATGATGTTTAAAAAGCCCAAGGCTTAATTCCCCAGATCCACTTCGTTTGAACCGATCCGACAGCATTTAATCGAGTTGCTGTAGAGAATCATGAAAAAATAACGTTCCGCTACTGAGCGACAGAAGTAAAAATGATACCAAAGATACATTTGGAATTACATTTGGTGCATTATGACTTGGTCCGACCTTCACCCAACGGCCCATTGGACCCTTTACCAGACAACCCTGTACGCAGCAGACAGAGCACGGAGAGTTTGGCTTCTCTCTTGTGTAAAACGTCTGAAAAAAACCCCTCTCTTTCTGTCCTTTAATTACAGCTAAAGAAACACAATAAAAACATTACTGCGCTGCAACATTATTAAAAATCATGAAAGCGTACAACAAGCCAGATAAAGCCCGTCACATGGCACTGAGACGGCTCTCATAGTCCTGATAAATGAAAGCAAACGGACCAGCAGAGCTTTTCTTCAGTTTCTCTCCGTTCGTGGCCCGACAGACCAGCGTCCTTTGATGTGACTAATGATCGGCAAGCTGCCCGGGCACAAACCAAATAGGTCTTATTTTTTTTTCAGCAAAGTGACCTCCTCTTTAGCAAATAAAAACAAAATGCCACATCCATTTGGAGGCAATTGCCCAAGCAGTCTGATCAGTACTGGCTTCAATGGAGGCCTTTATACAAATCTGCAGTTTATCCTCCAGGCTTAGTGACATTCTGAATCGGTGAACATAATTTCTCTCTCTCTCTCTCTCTCTCTCTCTCTCTCTCTCTCTCTCTCTGTGTTTCCTGATTGCTTCCACACACTGGAAGCACGTCCAGCTGGAGACTGTAAAAATAAACTTCATGTTTAAAAACCGGTAGATTAGCCCCTTTTTTAAATTGGTTTCTTTTCATGTTTTTTTGTGCGTTCCCTGTGTGTCCAACCTGGCGAGATCCGGCAGGTTGAGAACAGAGACTGAGAGAGTGTGTGTGTGTGTGTGTGTGTGTGTGTGTGTGTGTGTGTGTGTGTGTGTGTGTGTGTGTGTGTGTGTGTGTGTGTGTGTGTGTGAGCGCACAGTGGAACACTAATTGGCCAGAAAGAGTAGAATAGGACCTGTCGCCCGCCAGATGTTTCCGTAAAAGAAGCCGTTAGCGCGGTGCAGGTCCGTGGCGAGGTGTTCGGGAGGCCTTCGACGTGCATCAGAGGGAGCACGCACACCTGGCTTCCTGCCCCCCCCCCCATCCCCCCCGCACAGCTGTGCACCTCCGCATGCTACATCACGTCCAGGCTGCTCTGCTCGGCTCTTGGTGTTGCACGTTGTCAAAGACTCTGTTTGCTGTTAAACAGGAATGACGTGCGGAGTCAAAGAGAAGAAGGACGCGATGAGAAGGAATGAAACGTTTGATCTCATTCTGTTCGATTACATAATGACTTCAGAGATCCTGTCTGCACTTTGACGCAGCAGGGGGGAAGTTATTTCTAGCCTCAGTGTTGTAGCTTTCCCTTTCAGTCTTTATTGTGCAGACGGTGCTTTAATTACACTGTTGAGCACATGATTACTGATGCGTTTGGTGTTTGTTTTTGAGCACACGCTCTCACGACCACTTCTCCTTCTTTTTAAACATATTTCTGTGGAACACTATGAAGCCTATTTCTCTTCTCTCGTCACTTTTTTAGGGCGACAGACGCAGAAAGAAACAGAGAGAGAAAGAGAGAGAGAGAGGCTTAAAGTGAACCTCAAGCAAAACCCATCTGGGAGGCTTAATTACAAGTAAGCCCTGTTTAATAAGCACTGGATCGTATATCTCAGCTGAGCGTGCGGCGGAGGAGCGGCGAGCCTCCAGAGGCTCAGGAATGTCAGTGTTTGTGTTTGAATGTGCGCGGTCGCATGCCAGCAGCGCTGCACTGAGGAGGCTGTTTCAGGCTGGCACCGTAATCGACTCTGGCTAACGGGGGGAACATTTTGGCTGAGGGAAGGCGAATGAGTAACTCTCTCCCTTCCCACTCGACGACTGCTGATGAGGTGCTCTGGGGCAAGGCACTTAACCCTCGCCCCGGCCGACGCAGCAGACAGGAATGTGTGGACCTTTGAGAAAGAGAAGCGCAGCGTTGCTATAATGAAATGAAAGAAAGGCGTTAACTTTGCCTGGATGAAAACATTTTAGGACAAGAAGAAGAGTCTGTGCTCCGAAAGGTGTCCTCACACACCGCTGTGATCTGACAGCCAGCTGCTCCAAGTGCTTCAAGTTCAAAATCTCTACATTTTTCAGAAAAGCGCTGTGAGGTCAGTGTAATAAATGGAGGAGAAAATAGTTTTGGCCTGTCTGTCTATTGTGAGCTCTGTGTTTTGGACACACACTATCATGACAATGATTTAATAATTGAAATGCCCATTTGTGGGAACAGATTGGCCGGAAACCCTGAATGAGGATGGAGGGTGTTTTTACTTTTATTACCATACACCTCGTCTCTCTTTTTTGAGATTGAGCAGTGACAAACTCATTTAGAGCTCACCCATTGGTCTGTGGACTGCAGCTTTGAAGCCTTGATTTAGCCATCTTGGATTACAGCCGTTGCCATTTGGTTTTTTTGCAGCCAATGAACAGGAAGTGACCATATTTGGACTGAGGAGGAGTGACATAGAGACGCCGTATACGTCTCTGGTGTCGACCTGTCAATCAGTGTGTAGCCCCGCCCTAAAGCATCCCCTGCTTTATGGTCTGTTTGACTCTAAATGGAGCATCATTTACTAAATGAACATCATGCTGTATTGAAGAAGACTTGAAACTAGAGATTGAGACCATAAACTCATGTTTACAATGTTTACTGAGGGAATAAATCAAGAGAGAAGTAGAGTCATTTTCTCATAGACTTCTATACAACCAGAGGAGTCGCCCCCTGATGGACAGGAGAGAGAATGCAGTTTAAAGAAACGTCCTCATTGGCTGAACTGGAGGTTGCCACACAGAAACAGAACATTTAAGGGATCTCTTTACAGCCAGTATGGACAGGAGGAATGATTACAGCGCCCAATAACTTTGTGTTCCAATGGTGATGTTATTATTTTAATACAGGCTAGAAAAATCTTTTAAAGCAGCAATAAATACCAAACCGTACAGCCTTCAGTTGAGTGTTAATCACACGAAATATAAGACAACTGTCTCAGATGAAGCTGTTAAAAAAGATCTCAAATCGGTATTTGGCTCCTTCGGCAAAATCATCAAGTAACCCAATAAAATCCTCTGCAGAGAGAAGTTTCCTTCACTGGAGCTGCAGGAGTGATACCTATAAATACATGAAATGGGTGATTTCACTTTCTGCAAAACTGCACTGAAGCACCAGCTGTATAGCTCCATAAGTGAAAAAAAGGATCTGCGAGACAGAACTGTGCAGTCCGACAATAGAAATCACATGTGCTCTTTTAGCCTCCACCACACTGTATTTATGTCCATCTGACATACCTGTTAGTTTATGCTCCCAAACCATCTGTCAATGAAAGTCTAAATAGTCTGCCTACGCCAACCCTCTTCATATCATCTCATTTAGTTTGTGTGGACACAGTTATGGTTTGTGGTCGCGGTTGCTGCAATGACATCATCCACCCGGCTGAACGTGAATGTTTTTGAATCCCAACGTCCTAACAAACAACAGAGGTTATGAACGCCAAAAAGATCTGCAACCACCAGCATGATTTTAAAGCACAGCATTCAAAACCGTCCGATCCAGCAGTCAGATGGATGGAACTAGAATGAGGGCTTAAGTACAGCGTTACACTCATAGAGGGGAATTACCCAAAAAAACAAAAGCATGGCGGTTTTAAAAAAGGTTGGATTTATCGATGACGAGATGTCTTTCTCACTCATCTGATTCAGTAATAAGATGACGCATAGGTTCCAAGCTGCAGGCTTCATCTCCTTTTAGTGTTTAAAGACAACCATGAGTGCTCTACAAAGGAACTGAATCATGGCTGAATGAAGAAGAACTTGATACAACAAAAAAAGTTTGACTTCCAAGTATAGGATTACCTGGATCTTCATGGACATTTCCTCATTATTGGGCCCAAAAAGCAACTTCACTGGGGTTTTTCTTTAGCCCTGCCTCCCAGCCCTCGAGTTAACAGCGTTAACTTCAATTTTAGGAATAAAACAATATAAAAACATGGAAAAATTATAGTATAGTATATAAAAACGTGTGCTTTGTACTACAATAATATTGCTTTTTTGTCCAAAATCAAAATATTGGAAAAACTACAGATGAAAAGTCAGAGGATTATGTTTGTACATTCAATAGTTTTTGACATCATGGCAGTAGTGCATATTTAACCATAGCCGAGACCTTTCTGTCTCAATGTACCATTTGTCACTAAGGAAAAAAGGAAAAAAGCTTAGTTTGTTTCACAGGTATTTGGTCCCAATTTAAAGTATTAGACAAATGAAATATGTTGACCTAATGATGACGCTAGATGCCAAGATGAGAAGAGTGCAATGTAACGGTCTTTCAAGTCCGAATCCCAAGTCTGAAAACTGGGCACTGGGATACATTTAGATCTGAATTCTGGAATACCAACTCTGAAATATTAATTTTAGATTTTGCAATGGATTGCAGCTTTAGTTCGGCTTTACTGACCTGCTGAAGCTGACGTAGACTAGTTTTGTTTGGACATACATCTGATAATCCACACTGTTATTTTACTGTGACCAACAAATAAGATAAAATAAAATGAGATAATCCTTTATTAATCCCACAGCGGGGAAATTTTGCAGGATTACAGCAGCAGAGAGGATAGTGCAAACAAGAGACATAGTAAAAAAAAAAAAACAAGATCAAAACAAGTATTATAAATAAGTAATAACAGTAAAGAATAATAAATAAGTAAAAACAGTTAAAAATCAACAATAACTAAAATATTATATATTTTTAGTATTGTACAAACTTTTTATATTGCACAGATTTATATTGTCTTTTTTTGGTATTTTGTGGTCTACTGAGAGGAAAAAATGGAGGAAAGAAATGTCCCAGCGTCTTTGCAATAAAGTCTGTGAAGTACCGGCCAACTGTTTGACCTTGGTCTCTGAATGCTTCCTCCTTAAACTTTTATCTCAGAGCTATTTCAGCTTTTACATCACCCAGCGTGTCTGATAATCTGTCATAATTCAGAGTCATCGCTTCGGCTGTCTTCGTGTCAATTCAGTCCGCCGGCGCTTCAATCAGTGCTGAAGGAGAGCTGAAGGATTCCTGACTGGACTAACAGCCCGAGCGCTAATCTGGGGTGTTGACTGACGCCGTCTTCGATGGCCGTGTTTACACAAGGCCCCGCCGTTAGCGTCTGTCATCCAGTCACCTCTCATTCATGTCACGAGGTGGTCCCGTGCCCCCCCGCTGTGTGGCCCCGAGGCAGAGTAAGATACACAAACACAGCTCCTGTCGTCGCTAGCTAAACTTCCATACGCTCTTAAAGTTAAAAGGCAATAACTTAAGAGAACATGCTTCACATTCTTCTTCCAGTTCGTGTCTATTGTAACCCCTCTTCTTAGCATTAATGCTGCTAGTGTCTGCACTTAGTGGTCATAGTTAAAGACAGGTGGGCTTGTGTTGTTTTAAAAAGAGCACTTTGTCCCCATTCATTAAAGACTGTGAAAGACTTCAATAGGGATAAGCATTTTACTTATGAACTAAATAAACCTAAGAATACAAAACCTTAATTTGGATTGTGTTTTATCGTTAGTTAAGTGATATTAAAGATTTCAAAGGACACAATTCGACATTTGAGAAACTTAAAAATAATGGAGAAAAAAACGATTACTGGTCACTTCTGTCCACTGGTTGCAAAAAAACAAGATGGCGATGGTCAAAACGCAGAATTCAAATCTTCAAAACGGCAGTCCACAAACCAAGGGATGATGTCAGGACGACTATGACGACTTCTTATATACAGTCTATGATCTAGACCAACAGGTGTATATCAACTAACTTCCTAATTTTAGTCTCAACTCTAACATAATAACCATTACATGAAGTAGAAAGTTACTTTCTAGCACTACAAAGAGCAGGCGCCGCGTGATACTGACAGGAAAATGTCTGACTTTATACCTAATAAAGTTGATAAAAATATGTTTTTTTTCCCACACCTTAAGCTGTTTGCTATTAGTTAAGAATCGTTAGCAATTTCAGTTTACAACTTTCAAGATTTGGGAAAAAACATTTTACTGTTAAGTTTGTATTTCACTCACAATGTTGAAGCTAGTTAGCCTAGCTTGCTAATGTTAGCATTGATTCACAGACGACAATTCTATTCATTTGTTATTTACACATAAATCATCTGTATCTCCTGGACAAAGGTTGGATTGAGGCCCACTGATAGCACCATTAATTGTGCATTACTTGCACCGACTACCTGCCCTGTCTCGTGCAAACACGCACGTTAAGTTTTGCAGTGATATAAATTTCCCTTTTTATGCGTCTTATCCATGTGGCAAAGTACAAGATGTGCAGAGGCATCCCTCAAAATTTAAGGAAGGACATTTAGACATAACAGAGAGAAACACTATTCTGGATTCATCATTCCATGATCAATGTAAAATCTGGGCGGGACACCTCCTATAAATGTGTATAATTACCATCAACTCTCTGTAGAAGCTCATCATTTCACTGTAACTGCATGTTTCTACCAGCGCAAATCTTTGTGAATTAGACTGTTTTAGCACTGATGCTTATTTGCATAGAAAGGGGCTGATTTTACGCCAAATGTCTGCTGAATATTAACTAGTTAAAACAGCAGACCCTGCTCGCTCCTGAGCACAGTTTGAGGTGCAATCCACCCTTAGAGGTGCTTAGAGAATGACATGCTTTTTGTCTTTCTGTGCAGGTTTAGCGGCTGCAAGAACCACGCAATCCTTTTTCTTAATTCACAACACAGTGGTGCATAACTGAAATGAATTATATAAATGAATTCATATAAATTATTAAAAAAATATAGCTTTGTTGATTTTTTTAATCTTTCAAAGTATAATAAATAAATGGAAAATAACGATGTCATTGTTAATTAGACATCTGTGCATTTCAAGCTTGATTTGCTGCCATGTGCATTTCAAAAAGACCCAATCCAATTACTGTGCATATGGTTTGTGTTACACATTGACCAAAGGAAAATATACACTACACGTTCTGTAACTCTGAGCGTCACCTGTGTTGCTCATGAATATAACATACAGTCAGAACCCATTTGCCTTCACAGTAAGCAGCTCCTTTGAAAGCTCTTCCTTCAATCTGTCGCTCTCGATGAACGTCTCGTCCTCTCTCCTCGGCGGTGACACCGATGCAGCGTGTGGGGTCTGAGCACGAGTAACGAACTACATATTCCAGTCCGGTAATTACACACCACGGAGGCTCTCCCTGCAACCCTCAGGATACGGCACCGGGCCTTTTTCTGACGAGATGGGAATTTCCCATTCCTGTGCTCTGGCTGCTGTTTCAGGTGTTCAGACAAGCTCCCAGAAGCCTTTGCCTCAACGCAGCTTGTGTATTGTTCAAGAGAGGTTATGGTTCTGCTGTAGGTCTTTGATGAATCGTTGGAGCACCCTAGAGACAATGACTGGTGCTTTTTTTACTTCTGTCTTCAAAGACGTTTGTACATTATTATGACTGTTTAATTGTGATACAGGAATGTACTTTGGGGAAAAACAGCAGCCTTTGAAAGACTTTAGAAAGAAACTGAACCTCAGAGTTTGGGCTGAAGTGTGTCCACCCTGGAGAATTCAAAGCCTCTAGAATGTGAAGAAAGGGAGAATAAGACATGACCAGTTGCATCTACCGCCGGCTAGTTTTCTGTGCATTAAAATCAAAAGCACAAACATTCTTTCTTTTTTTCTGGTGACTTAAAAAATGTATAATCTGCACATTACAAATGATGGCAAATCAGTGTTAACAACTGATTATATGGTGATATCAATGTCCTCCCATACACTGTGACAAAGGTGTATGGATGAAGTATTAAGTTATTCAATGTTACTCCTTTAGTGCTGGTTTAGTTAAACCATATTTCATGCCACAATTACAGAACATAAAACAGCACCACATGAACTGCGGGGCTTTGTCTACGTTACATTTAGTTGAACTTTATTGTTTTTAAGTTACTGTTCAGGACAGTTGTTACCCATGTTATTAGCTTCTAATCTTCTCATCTAACCGCTAGCGCTAATAGCCTACGTTAGCGCTTATGCTTATTGCTAGTATGCTGAACATTTGAATGACTATGGTTAGGTATTAGTGCTGTAAAGGGTCTGTTATGGTGAAAAATGATAGAATATACTCTAATAAACATTTGTGAATGATGTTTGCATTCAACGCTGGGATATGTGTATGCTAGCGATTACCCTTATGGCCAGCAATGTGTATGCTAGGGATTAGTATTAGTGCTAGCGTTTGAGCTGTTCAGATGCTAATTGAAAGGGCTACAGCTCCTGCAGAGTTAGTAGCCGGTTTGCGGGTTAGTTACAATATCTAGATCTCAAATACTTGCATGAAACACAAATGTACGTTGGTTTTCAGCTGAAAGGAATGAGTCTGGGGGCTTCGTTCCTCTGTAAACTGGGGTTGGGCCGCAGGAGATCAAACGTGACCGAACCGGAGCGACGATGTGGGGAATAGATTGAGTTTGTGCGTGTTGAATAATTGAACACTTCTGGAACATTTCACGTCAAACACATGGCCTCTGTTCCAGGGGAGCCTTTTATTTCACTGCCCTGTACCTGTTAACAGAGCTCTGCCATCACAGTTTCCCTACGTCACCACACACACACACACACACACACACACACACACACACACACACACACACACACACACACACACACACACACACACACACACACACACACCACAGGTCCACTTGATCCAGGAAGTCCCAGGTTATTTTCTTTTCCGTGCTGGTGACCACAGCTGTGTTGAGCCTCACAGACATGACATCATGCTGCAGACGGATGCATGTAACAGGCGACCCTCGATGAAAGCGCTTCGTCTCAGCCCAACCCAAACTCACAGGAAGACGTGTAAAAACGCTTTCACGTGTCATTATGATGCATTATAGACGTTTTGCATGTCATTTTATGCAACATCGTTGTAGAAACGGAAAAGGCAACGAAAGCACTTAGGAAGGTTTGGGTAAAGCATCATGGTTGGGTTTATAATAATTAAGTAAACTAAGTATTAGAAGTTTTCTGAAATTGCATGTTTAAATATGCAAATAAGGTAATGACTTGTAAAATATGTCCAAATTTGAATATATTTCCAGACCATAAATGTGAACGTTGGATAAAGCCAGGTTCAAAATGCGTGTTTCATTTTGTTGACATAATAGAGTCAAAGGTTTTTACAGAAGGAGATTTTGTACATCTGTTTGTATAACTCCATAAATCAGAAAATATGTTACAGCCCTAAAAAAAAAAATTTTCTCCATGTTATGAGTAATATAATGTTGTATAAATCAGGCTATGAATGATATCTGAACAAACCCCTCTGTAGAAACCTTCAGAATATAGAGAGGAATGAAGCTGTAAAGTTTGGTGTATGTAAGAGCTACTGAAGTGGAGATTTCTGGATCAGAGTCTGAGAAAAAACTCATTTAGAGAAAACGTCCTTTAAAGATATGTTTAGTTAAATTACATACATGTTGAAGACTCTACAGGTGAATAGGGTAAAAAAATAACTAATAGATATCAACATGAAACTTCACCAGTTGATTACTGACATTAAGATGATTATTTTTTGTATTACAAGTTTTCTGAAATGTTATGTTTAAATATGCAAATGAGGCATTATCTAATGGTAACTTTTGGTGAATTTAGGAGAAATCTACAGACACAAATAGACAAAGTAGTTAAATAAATGTTTTCTTTCCACTAGTCAGAAAAAGGAGGTGTAGAGTAAAGTAAGTAGAGTTTTGAATTAGTGATCTGCCACTGTGATTCAGACACGTGTCATGGGATCTCCAAATTACGGCCTTTGCAAATGTTTTTTTTTAGAAAATGTTACTCTCAGACAATTATATCATTACCATCGGCACTTTCCATTCCTGCTCTGTGATCACATCCTGATCAATGTGATGATTCATAATGTCTAACTGTTTTTTAACAAGCACATGAAAGACGACGGCCGTTCCCAATCTGGTGCAGCAAATAACCACAGAACTATATTTACCAAGGACGGAGTCACGTAACAATGCCAGCTTCATTCATCTGTTAGATTGACATTATCTCATCAGACAGAAGTGTCTTCATATTGATCTTAATTACGGCTTCATTCAAACATGACAGGACATTTATGGAAAATGCTTGCGTGCAAGAAAGAGTGAATTAAAATATAATGACAGTAAAGCGTTTGTTTCCAGCTCCTCTCTGTCTGTCTCTGATTGCTGCAAAGCTGATTCACCTGTTGCAAGCTGCAAACCTGCAAACCATCTACTCACCAACGCTGCAGTGTGACTTCTCCTCTGACCGTTTAAAGTCACTCTTTAAATAAAAAAATGATATAATCTGCAGGAAATTAAATCAAATAAACTGAAATCAAATAAACTTTCTGATAGATGATGAGGTTTTGTTTGCAATAAGGTCGGTTAATTATAAATAAAGATGATTCAGTTTTTCCATATTTAATATACTTTCATGTATAAAATATTAAAGCTACAGATTTTTCCAAAGTAGTTTTTTTTAACACAAATGTTTAAAATTACTGGTGGAAATATTTAATCTGATTCGTTTTGTGTGTGTTTCAAGCCATTGAAAGTTTCTAAAACAACCTTACAAGTACTTTGAATTTCTTTTATGTTATTTGTATTGAATGCTATTTATATATGTTACCACACCGCAACAATTATGAGCGATTTGCAAGCACATGAATATCTCTACAAAAAGTTACTGCAATCTATCCAACAGTTGTTAAGATATTTCAGCCTGGTCCAAAGTTGTGGACTGAAATTTCCCTCCATAGAGCTAAGCCGCTAACAAGGCTAGAAATATTGTAAAATAAATGCTTTTGAAAAGAAAACAGACGTGTAAATTATGGGCTACTTTTGAAATGGTTAACATTCTGTAAAAACACTTAAAAGTATTAGCTTGTATTTATGCAGATTTTCTATATAGAAACCTAATTAAGCAAATTCAGGAAATTGCAATCCGAAGCTTTATTTAAAAGGTAATAGCATTTATGGCTAATTAGTTTAAATGATAATACTTTGTCTGTGTGCTTCTTTTTGCAGAAAACTGCACAGTGTTGTTTCAGTGTTAAAGGTTGAAACCTGATGATAACGTATCTTTTTCTTTGCCCTTCCTCTCTCTGCTCGCTGTGAGTTACAGTCAAACACAGCAGCTCCTTCTTCTCTTCTTCCACCACTAAAGTCGTCCTCTCAGCCGTGAAGATCATTCCTGTGTTTAGACGCCAACCCTGTGACTTGGGCTTTTAGCGCCGCGAGACCAGTGAAGCGTTACCGGCTGGTCTCACAGCTGCTCAACACACAGACGGCAAAGTTACACCACAATTCTTATCCTCAAAGAAAAGGAAAAGTGGGGATTGAACACAAAGTCTTTATGGCAACAATTCTGGAGGAAACATTAGGTCTCCATGAGTCATTGGAGGAGAAGGAATGAAGGATGTGTTACACTGCAGAAGCCAATCTGTCACATAATTGGTCCAATCAGGCGGCAACATCCAGTTCTGCCGAGTGAAAATGCGGAACTTGCATTTTCTCTAGTGTCCACCAGGGGGCGACTCCTCTGGTTGTATAGAAGTCTATGAGAAAATGACTCTACTTCTCTCTTGATTTATTCCCTCAGTAAACGTTGTGAACATGAGTTTATGGTCTCAATCTCTAGTTTCAAGTCTTCTTCAATACAGCATGATGTTCATTTAGTAAATGATGCTCCATTTAGAGTCAAACACACCATAAAGCAGGGGATGCTTTAGGGCGGGGCTACACACTGATTGACAGGTCGACACCAGAGACGTATACGGCATCTCTACGTCACTTCTCCGCATTCCAAATATGGTCACTTCCTGTTCACTGGTTGCAAAAAAACAAGATGGCGACGGCCAAAATGCTGAACGCGAGGCTTCAAAACATCCGTCCACAAACCAATGGGTGAAGTCACAACCACTACGTCCACTTCTTATATACATACATACTTATATATATAGTCTATGTGTCGTTCTCAAGCTGTCTTTGGAGATATACAGATGGTGGGATGTTGTTCTAATAAACCTGCATGTGTCATATGAAAGTGGAGCCAAATCTGATTGATGATATTTTCTGATCTACGTAACGCACAAAAAACTTGCTTGGTTTTCTTATTTCACAGTTTGCGGGTTAAGGGCGTACTCCAGATAATTAATCGCTTCAAAACTTCAGTCAACAAACCAATGAGTGACATCACGATGACTACGTCCACTTCTTATATACGGTCTATGGAAGCAATCCAAAATAACACTTTTGAACACAAATGACTAAGTGTTGCTGTGTCAGTAGGACAGTGTGTGTCTGTCTCTTTCTGTCTGTGTGAGTCAGTGAGCGTCTCCAGGCCGTACAGTAGATTAGAAAGGGCAGTGAGAGGCATGAAGGGGGGGGGGGGGGGGGTGGATCCATTACTCACTGGACGCCTATGGAGAGGAGAGCAGGCAGCACCTGAATCCGGTTTAATGGTGGAAATGGATGCAGCGTCTTCCCGCAGAGCAATCCCCTTTATGGTCAGCGCTCACCTGTGATATATGGACAGAAGACGGATGCCAGCAAGGGAGCTGGGGGGGGGGGGGGCACGGAGGTGATTGGACGGCCTCTCCTGGGCGATGCTGCAGGCTTTGAACTCGCGCCACAGTCCAGGGTCACGCCGAGGGGGTGATTGAGTGCTGCTGCTGAGCTCCCACAGGAGAGGAAGGAAAAAAAGGATGAGAACTTATTTTCAGGGAGAAGACGTTAATGGACGAACGTCAAGCCAAGTTCTGCTGCGGTGAACTGAGACGTCGACCTCGGCTTCAAGAAATCCAACTGACACGAGTTAATCGCAAAACAAGAGGACAACTTGTGGGAAGTTTTATCAGAAGAGCCTTTTCACACATCAACTGCAACCCTGAACTAAACGAGACTCATTATAAGAAGGATTTTATCGATACTAGTACTCTGATCGATACTCTTATCAGTTCCTTTTGCTTATTTTGTGAGAAAAAAGGGCAATTAATTAAGAAAAGAACCAAATTCTTGTATGTAAACAAATAGTCCTTCTTGAGCACCAATAAAAGAAGGAAACAGGAATAAAACTGAAGCAGTGACAAAAGTTCAGTCTAGGAAATAAACACAACTGAACCATGACACTTTAATTCAAATTGGAAAAGATGCAAACACCCAAACAAAAGAATAATAAACATGCTTTTGTTTGTATTTCTGAATAAAAATGTGATTATTGGCCTTCGATAATGTGTCACAAAAACCTGAAAATAGCTTCAACTGCTCACTTCCTTGTCTTTTTCAGTGTTTAAGCATTTATGATCATATTATCTCATAAAGAAATCATCAAAAAGCCAAGAAAAATGAAAGAAAACGGAGTGTAAATAAGTCTGCATTCATACTTTTAAAATATTGATGGACTTCGCTGGGATCGCAATAAAGGAAACAAAGTTAATATCCAAAGCAAAGGTCCTGCAGGCTAATTCATATACTGTATAAAATGTGTGTGTGTGTGTGTGTGTGTGTGTGTGTGTGTGTGATGACACACAAGCCTGTTTAATAATTGATATGTTTATGCCCAAACCTGCTTTGCATTTGAGTCATGAAAACTTTATAAACTTAATATTGAAGTATTGCTCTGTGGATGCGAACAGGTTGAGAATGAAACACACACACACACACACACACACACACACACACACACACACACACACACACACACACACACACACACACACACAGGCCTAGTTGTCGTTAGCGGTTATGATCTGTCACAGCCCCCCCCCCTTCACACTGCAGCGTAGCAGGAGTCAGAGCACAGAGGACTCCTCTACCAAGGCCTTTTATTGCTTTATTGCTTCCTCCCAAAGAAAAGGAGCACAAAGGACTGTAGAGACCCCCAATCCCACCACGCACCCCCCACGGAACCCCCTCCTGCTGGGAGGAACAGGCCTGCGGTGGGCAGGAGGCCTCCCCCCACCCCGACCTCTGAATAGTCGGCCGTGGTCATCGTTATCCTCCCAATTAACACTCGTTTGTCTCCAGCGAATTCAATTAGAGCCATATTCATGAGTGACCAGCAGGGGAGGGTGTGTGTGTGTGTGTGTGTGTGTGTGTGTGTGTGTGTGTGTGTGTGTGTGTGTGTGTGTGTGTGTGTGTGTGTGTGTGTGTGTTGGGGGGCAGTGTAGGTCAGCTCTTGTTCTGCCAAGACATCCATACATATGCGAGGCAGCTCCCCCCCCCTCTTTATCTGCAGAAAAAGAGCAGAGTGAAGCATCCTGCAGAGTTTATAGAGAATATAGATTAATGAATGAAATTAAATCAAAAGGATAAAAGATTTTCGCTGTGAGAATGGAAGCTACTCTTGTTTTCTATTATACTACAAAGTTATAGTATTTGATTCTTATTTATGGCAGCAAACAAAAGAGGAACATTTATTTTAAAGTTCTGTTCCCTATATATGATTAACTTCATAGTTATATTAAAGTCACTGCATTACTTTTTGTAGGAGGTTGTTTTTTCTGCTCTCTTGTCATTGGCTTATCCACTGCGTTTAAAGTGAAGGATTTGTTTATTTGAATTTTTGCATTTTGCTGTTGTCTTTTTAGTTTGTACATTTGTGCAGATTTTTTATTGTTTGTTAATTTGGGATTATTTTTTTATGTATTTCTTTTTTGTATTTTTCCCATTTTCTTTGACGTTTACTTAAATATTTGTCCTTTATGCTTATTGTATGCTCGTTGTATTTTATTCAGACTGTTAAAAGGAATAAATACATTTAACAACAACAACAAAAAGGAAAACATTGTTGGCTATTGGTTGGTTATAATAATTATTATTCATGGCATGGGGACATATTTATGTTAAACCTGGGATTTTGGTTGAAAGCTTCAATAAAACTATTATTTCAACATCATTTTAATGAGTACACCGGTATGTCTATGTGTAGCAGGTCCTGACTACACACTGGAACATTTTGTAGTTATTGAAATGCTGTAACCTTTAAGTCTAAACAAGACTCACACTGTCTAAAACAACTGTTTGCTATATAAAAGACAGTTAACAGTTTACTCAACAGAGAGCAGTGAGTTGATATTTCAGACACCTGCTAATCATCATCATTATATTCCGTCACGACTGACGGGAGCAGAGTCACAGATCTATAAAATGCAGAACACTTCATTGTGGGATTGTTAGCTGAAGGAAAGCAGAAACTTTTTAAGGGCAGGACAAAGCGAACACTTAAATAAAGCAGTGGGCCGTAAATATTACATCATTCACACACGATTTTGGACAACCAACACCTAACGCCCGGGCCAAACTGTGAATGGCGTTCGAGCATCGTGGAACCTCTGGCCTTTTATTTTGGCGCCAATGTTAACAGATTAGAGAAAATGATTGTGTGACAGTAAACTGGCCTCATAAGAGCAACATGACTACAGTTTGGAAGTCTATATCTGTAGAATATGTAAAAGAAATGAAAACTTCCTGTTACCTTTTCAAAGTGAAGGCCCTCTTGTGTCTTTATGTGGACAGAATCGTTGCATTTGTTAACAGAGGGGCTTTTATTCTGAAATATTTGCAGGAAAGTGTTATGGAAAATGCAGTGACTTGCACAGTCCTGTCTTTTAATTTTTTGATTATTACTGTTTACAAATGAGCACATGCTTCTTCTTCTTCTGCTGGATGTGGACACTACTTGCATACCATGGTCTCCATCTTAGTTGAGCTTGTTAGCATGCTAACATTTGCTTATTAGCATTATGTACTAAGTAAGTTGCTGAGGTTGCTGGGATTGTCATTTGTTTTGCAGCTATTTGGCACAAGGCAACCTCCGGGTCTGACTAAATGAAGCCAACGCAGAAGTGCAGCAATAACTGCAGTTCCTCGAAAGGCCACTTGAGGCTCCAAACATGTGTCAATCCCCATAGACCTCTATGTTCAATTTACAGCAGAAATAAACATGTTACCAGCCTGGTACAAAATACGGTTTTAGTTTCTATGCTAATATATCGTTCATGACGACTGTATGGTGGGTGCACTTTCATAAAACCCACCAATTTCAATTATATTAAGGCTTAAAGTTATGTGTAATTAAGGGCATTTTATTGACTTTTTTCTGGTAAATGTTGTCTTCAGACGTTTTTTTCACAAGCCTAAATTAGCATCCCAATTAAAGTGAATTAAAATGCACCTTGCTAACTCAGTTAGTGCTAGCGTTAGCTGTTACCCTTTCCTCCTCTACAGCTTTACCCTCTCATCCAAACTGTTTGACTCTAAATGGAGCATCATTTACTAAATGAACATCATGCTGTATTGAAGAAGACTTGAAACTAGAGATTGAGACCATAAACTCATGTTTACAATGTTTACTGAGGGAATAAATCAAGAGAGAAGTAGAGTCATTTTCTCATAGACTTCTATACAACCAGAGGAGTCGCCCCCTGGTGGACACTAGAGAGAATGCAGCTTTAAGACATGAAGTAATGACTTCACTCGGCAGAACCAGAGTTTGCTGCCTGCCTCGGGAGCAAGAAATTCAATCCATTAAGTAGTTGTTGGGATGTTTCAGTTTGGACCAGAGTGGTGGACCAGTCGACAGACATTAAAATCCCCTGAGTCATGCTGCTGCTGCTGCTGTTGCAAAAAAACGTCACTTTCAAGGTGTTACTGTCTTTGTTGTCAAATGGCGGCGCAGTAAAAAGAAAATCCCCAGTGACTTCATCCTCGCTGCGTAATGCCGCCCTCGCATGCAACGCAGACAGGATGTGTCAACAGATAAAGCCAAATGAAACACATCTGTCCGGTAGTCTGCAGCGGCCTCTCTGCGGTCTCAGCGCCATGTCACCGCGGGGACACGCCGATCCCACCCCCCCACGTCTCCACAGGGACAAGAAGAAGAAGAAGAGGACGTTTCTGAGTGGTGGTGGAGCAGAATGAGTGAAGTGCTTATCCCTCTGAGGGGCTTCGGGGGAAAATCAGATAAGATGTCACAGAGGTTGAGCGACTCTGACGGTTCTTTATTGAGAGGCTGCTGCTCTACATGAACCACGAGATGAGAACCAGTTATGAATGTTTTCACTCTCTGTATCCGATTAAATCTGAACTTCAGATGAGTAACATGAATTTAAACGTGCGGTCAGTCAGCACCACAGTTTTGTGAGTTTGACCACTTCTTAAGAGAAGTGTCGGTCTCTTTAGAAGTGAACTGCTCCACTGTATTCACAAAGCTAGTTGCTAACTTTCTCTGTCGGCTGTCATTTTTCTTTTTAGCTTTTTCTCTGAAAACAGTTGCCTGCTCCTATAAAACACACTGATGAGACAGTGAGAGTGAACGAGAGTGAAAACTGCAAGCCAAAAAAAAACTATGAGCTAAAAGTAAAACATTTTGAAGCTCTACAAATCTCAGTTCACTGCAGAACTTGGTGATAATTCTTACACCTTTTCATTTAGTGTCCTCACACAACTGTACTTATGTTATCTTACCAAAAGTTATTTTTCGTGCATTGTCCTACAAATGATTAGAAAAAAAGGAAATAAGTGCGGAAACCTGTTTAGGCAACAAAACTACTGGGTTAGATTTAGGAAACATGTCGCTAGTTAAGTAGGAAAGTTAACGAAAGTAAGTTCAAATAAGTCAAAGTGGACTTTTGTTTTCACATGGTACACAAACAGAGGTCTCCTGGGTGAAAGTCCTGTGTTTGTTTGACCCCACTACCCACGCAAAGCATGGCCATTATCGCTCTTTATTAGAGATGGTCCAATACCGATATTTCATTCCCGATACCAACTCCGATAACAACTGCCAGATACTGAGAACTGATCCGACACCAGTGCTATAAAAACATATTAAAAGGTTATGATTATCTTATTAATATCGATTTTTATATTATTGTGAAAACATCTGCTTCAAACAACTGTATCTCAGTCAAACTAAAATTTACAAGATTGTATTTGAACACATCATGATCCTGTTATAATTTACCTTTTCCCAAATACTCTCTTTTACTGAGTAGGGCTTGAACGCATCATAATTTAACTGAATGGAACCTCCGTTTACGTTAGTTGTTAGCTCGTTTTTTTAGCCAAACAGGACTGTGCTGCTCTCCTGCAGATTTCAACACAGATTTAGTTTTTGAAAAGAGAAAAAACAATGTGGTGAGTGTTTAACCACAGGTGTGTAGTACTGGTTTGCACATGCTCAGTAGCGATCGGGAAGGATGCATGTTGTTATTGTTCCTGTGAAGCATAAATGAGCCGATAAATGATATGATAACGTGATATCAGATTGGTGCATAGACTCACGTACTCGCCAATACCTGCTCCAGTATTTTAGGCTGTATCTGAAACATTTCTGATTCTGGTATCGGAACTACTGTACTCTTTATACTGTCTACCTGGCAATGCAAGATTATTTATATAGCACAATTCAGCAACTCGCCAACTCAATGTGCTTTACATAAAACATCACAAGACAAAAGACAGAGTCTTTAAACTTTAAATGTGTAATTTAAGAGCCAAGTTAAAGCAGAATAAGACAGGTATAAAAAATAATAGAGGCAGCCCTGCACATCCTGGTTCATGTTAACATAGGTTAAATATGAATTTTAGTGCATTACTTTCCGTAGGTTTAAGTAACAACATTAAATGAGAACAGCCTGATTTAATGTTAAAATCAAGAAAAACTGATAATAGCAACTTTAAACTGGACCCTTTTTTAGGAATCAGGCCGTGGAACAAGGGTGTAGTCAGACTGCAGAGGCTGAAGCGTTCCTCTCCACACCTAACAGCACTTTTCAGTATAGCAAGTGTGTGTGTGTGTGTGTGTGTGTGTGTGTGTGTGTGTGTGTGTGTGTGTGTGTGTGTGTGTGTGTGTGTGTTGTGTAAGCAGTAGGAATGATGTGTGGTGGTGCGGTATCTGGATCTACCCCGGTGGCTTTCCCTCTTTCCCAGTCCTCTCTGGAGCTGCTCTTGTGATTATCATGATTTTTTTTTTTTTTCACTCTGTATTTTAATCGTATAATTTAAAACTCTAGAGCGACTGATCCATCGCCAGGTCATATTTCTCTGCTAACACGGACAAAAAATAGCACTTTCTGGTCGGGAGCATCTCCTTTTCTTGTTGATCTTTGATGTACTTGAACTCTGGAGCCACATTATTTTCTTTATAATAATCTATGTGAGTTGGTTGAGTATTAAAGCGCTGCATGATGTGTTTGGGCTGCTGCCTAATGCCCTCATTCAGACTGAAGGATGAGCGAGTCCACTTAATGCGACGCTGAACTAAATCATCATGCTTCGCAAGTTCTGATACGCTCGTCCACTGTGTGTGTGTGTGTGTGTGTGTGTGTGTGTGTGTGTGTGTGTGTGTGTGTGTGTGTGTGTGTGTGTGTGTGTGTGTGTGTGAGAATATTAACTGTACATGTATCCATGCTTAAATGTTAAGCAGCCTTGGTGCACATTCATGTCATTAGCCATCACAGATCTGATGTGTGTGTGTGTGTGTGTGTGTGAGGTCTGCAGCACACCAATCCCCTGGGTCTCCTGAAATCACCCTTCATGTGGAGTGACTTCTTCGCTCCACCAGCGACAGGGCGAACCCCACTCTTCATTTAATGCCTCGTAATTACTTTGGAATAGTTTAACGGTTTGCGCTAAATTGAAGCTGAAGTGTTTGAGTCCTCGTGTCTCCGGGATACAGAGGCAAGAAGAGTTCCCCTACTGCGGTCGCACTGATACGACCGACCCGCAACCAGGGTGGATATGATAATAAACCAAAGGAGAACTCTGAAGAAATAATATCGATTTCAGTGTAAAATATTTTCCTGAAATAGGATCACTTTGGTTTCATTTCACTCTTTAAGTGTCCAAAAAATTGAAATAATTCTGCCCAGTGGAATATACCTGCCCACAGTCAGACAGTTTTAAGAGGCTGGAAAGTTTCATATTACTGTTCTTTTTATGAAAACAAATGTATTTCATGCTGAGAGACAGGCCTCCTGTGATGTGCTATTCTATCCTATAACCCCTGTACTCTTGTATTCCTCAGATGTAACGAGGCCAGAAAAAAAAAGAAGAAATAAGCGGAGAAGCAGAGATACAAAATATTCTTAAGATATGATGCAACCGGTCTTAATGCTGAACACGCAGCTTCTAAACTACCAGATGTGATTCTAAAGCAGCAGAGAAAGAGACAACCATGTTATAGGACTAAAGCATTAGTGGGGGGGGGGGGGGGGCTTAATAAGCTTCACTGATGAGTTCATTTATGTGAAAACTATGAGCTCACTCCTGACGTTGGAACACATGCAAGCCAGTCAAAACACAAGGAAACCAGGCCAAAAACAAAAACAAGCTTGTCCTCTGACTTTTGGGGGGGCGTTCATAGGATCACACACCGTCGCTGCTTTCTAAAGGTCACAAGGTTTTTTAAAAAGGCCCATCTGGAGGAACCTATGACACAGGGGTGCAGAATATCAGGTAACACTGAGGCTGTATGTTTTCCACAAGTGTCAACTTTGGAAATGTTAAGCTCTCGTTCGTGCGTTAGCGTCTGACAAGGTTTCTAAAGTTCCCAACAGGGTTGACTCTGAACACTTTGTGGCTCCACTGCAGAAATTCATCTGAAAAGGAGTGGTTTCTGCGGCTATGGAAGCATAATCTGTATCTTTTGAAATGTTATATGTTCGTGTTTCTTTCCTAAATGAGTCTAAACTCTGTAAAAACAACATGAGCATTATATCTACTGGTCATAAAATGTTTCTTTTATCCCCGTCGTGACAAATGGCTTTTGGTAGTTGTGACAGCGAGCAGCTGAACGGGACACTTTGATTGTATGGAATTAAATGCAAGCAGCTGCGGGGCTAATAGAGGGATATGCCATTTGGCTTTGATTACAGAAATGTCATGAGAGAACCACACCAACACAGCGGAGTTGAAAGAGAGGGGAGAAATAAAGAGAGCTCATGAGATAACCTCATAGAAGGTTGTCAAATGGAGATTTGTAGGAAAAGATCAGAACTATATGAGTGGAAATAGAGGAAAGCTGCTCTCTGCTCTTCTCCTCGTCTTTGACCCCAAACTGGGATGTTTTATACCTTGCAATGCTTCACTTCCAGCTTAAAGACATATAAGAATATCACTTTTTTTCATGAACCACTTCACTGAATGATGGCCCTCTGGTTCACAGGGAAGACATCAGTATTTTTTTTTTGAAGTACCGTGGGAAAGAACGCTTGAGAATGAACCTTCAAACCCGGTTGCCAGGAATAAATGTTTTGCATTCATCCAGAGCAAGTGAATGGAATATATAGACTGACTGTTATTGAAAGTTATGTGGTAATTCCTTGCATAACAAGCAAGAAAGTCCACTAAGGGCGGTTACACTTAATGTGTTTTCATTGTTAATACGTTATAATGCTACGCTGTCATGCTACGCTGTTACATTAAGTAACATTGTCTACTACGTTGTTGCGCAATGTTTTCACACTACATTATAACGCTACGCTGTCATGCTACGTTGTCATGCTACGTTGTCATGCTACGTTGTAAACCGTTGGGATACATTTTTACGCTACGTTTTTACGTTTAGACTATGTTGTTTAGCTATTTTTTGGGCTACTTTTATGCTACTTTTTATGCTACTTTTTTAACACTATGTTGTTATGTGAAGTACCGCTGATGGAAAACGTTGTTGGGCTGCATTGTTATGCTATTTTTCTACGCCACTTTGTAACATCACATTGTTACGCTACGTTGTTACGCTACATTGTTACGCTACATTGTTACGCTACATTGTTAAGCTACATTGTTACGCTACATTGTTACGCTACATTGTTACGCTACATTGTTACGCTACATTGTTATGCTTTGTTGTTACGCTACATTGTTACGCTACATTGTTACGCTACATTGTTACGCTACATTGTAACGCTACATTGTTAAGCTACATTGTTAAGCTACTTTGTTACGCTACATTGTTACGCTACATTGTTACGCTACATTGTTATGCTTTGTTGTTCAGATACTTTGTTACGCTGCTTTGTTCAGATACTTTGTTAAGCTTCATTGCTGTGCTACCTTGTTACATCACATGATTGTTATTCTTTTAACACAAACCGTGATCTTTTTTCTTGCCTAAACCAAACCAATTGTCAAACACCAGACGTTTAACACTTTATTTATTAAATGTACTTTTGGTTCAGAAACGTTGACATTCCATTTATCCCATTCTTTGCAGAAACATACGGCATAACATTTCTGGCAACTGGTTTGGGCTTTTCTGATCCCAAAATAAAAGCTCCAAAAATAATATTTTGAATTTAGAGCAGTCGTAATACACTATGTCCTGTCCTGTTCAAAAACCCTCAATAACACTGTGTCTGATACAAAGATAGTATGGGAAAGAAGTAAAAGTTTGGCGTGTGAAGTCAAACGAGTGGGGTTTGTGGAACCCTTAAACAGATGCAGAGGATTAGAGGTGGAGCAGGCCACACCCGGCCAGGAACAGACTCATTACGCTTTGATTGATTAGTGTGTAATTAGATCGGTCGCTGATCACTGGTTGACAAAAATACGCATCACGTCCTGCCCGCTGTGGACCCGACAAACAAATCCACACAGTAGCCTGCAGAGAAAGTCAAAGTCTTTAAGCTGTTCCCCTTTTCCCAGACTTGACATTTACCAAAAGCACTGGGGAATTCCATGTGGTTTTCTGTTGACAGCCCGTAAGTGGGCGTGGATCACAAAGTGCTCAACAATGCTGCTCACTGTTTCAGGGTGGTGACTCAAGGTAAAAGGGTGGCAGATAATAGATCTGACCAGGCTGGATAAAAAAGAGTTACGTGGCTTAAGGACACCGCGCTGAATGAGATAATTCAGAGATGCCGGAGCGTCAAGTGTAGGCAGCTGCGTCACAGCTGGTCACGGTTTTTCCTCCATAAGAGCTGCGGCTTTGGCAGCAACTTCTGCAGAACGGTTATTGTGAGGGGGAAGAAGCAGGAAAGGCTGCCCACCCTTCCCAAGCGAAGGCACAGTGCTCTTTTCTAACTTATTTTCTTTCCTCCAAAGTTTCCCCGTGCGTTCACACGCAACCGAGCTGTCGTCAGCAGCCAGAGCGTTCTTTCCCTTTCTGTCCGTGACACGTGTCCAGAGGTTAGCCGGTCTGGTCTGAGGGTTCCTGCTGAACCCAGACGGCGGCAGGTGAAGTCCTGGTGAGCGCTGAAACCCTTGGAATGCAACATCATAAATAACAGAATGTGTTTGGACGAACAGGGCCGTGTGACCGAGTGGAGTTTTTCCACATTCCTTTCGCATAAACTGACTCCATATTCGCCGTGGACAGGTCTTGCTTTTATTGCTAAACATAAACCACAGTAATGGCACACCGTTTTACTATACAGTAAACCCGTCACCCGTATTAACATCTTCAAAATAAACCTGTGTGTGTGTGTGTGTGTGTGTTTTTTCATTGGATTCACTGGTTTAAAGTTACACAAATGTTACACAAAGTGGATTAAACTGTCAGCATCCACTCTGCTGTGTTCAGAGTGATGTTAGCCCCAAAGCAAGACTTGCTTTCCTTACTATAAGCGTGGAAAATCAAAAATATGGACTTATACTATATATCACAATTGCTGCTTTGTTAATGCAGTGCACTCCCAAGACTTCCACTTCATTCTGTAGGTCTTCAACTGGACGCTCAATGAACCTCTATTGCTATGAATTTACAAGAACATTTGCAAGAGTAATGCAAAGTCACATTCATTTTTATTGTGCAGCTCTAGTAGTTAGACAAAAAAAGATAGCCAAGCTCACAGATGCTCATATGACCCTCCATTAAAGCTAGGGTAGGTAATCTTGAGAAACTAGTATGCTAGATTTAAAAACATTATCCGACATGAACAACTCTTTTCCAATTAAAGTAGCTACAAAAGTGAAAGTCGGCAAGTCCCCAAGGATGCTCTATAACAAAGATAATACATTACAAAGCTCCACCAATGGTTTAAAATGCTACACTTCCTGTCTCTTAAGTGGGCGTGGTCATGGTGTGTTCGCCCATCTTGCGTGAATGGATGAAAGCAGATTGGGTTGTATTTGTGTTTTTATATTTTATTTTGCTAACATGAGATATTTACACAACTAACGGTCATATTCAGCATCGAAACATTTGTTAGCTAACACTTAGCTAATGTTAGTTGCCAGATCTGGTGAGCGTGTTGCTAAGACAGAGAAAAGTCTTGATTTTCTCCTGATTGTGTGTCTGAAATGCCATTTTAGTGTCGGAATGTTTTCTGTCATTGGGCGTCTCCTTTTCTGAATCGTCTCCGCCAGAGTTCCCGTTGACCGGTAATTACCGGTCTTTGACCGGAAAAAATGAGGAGGACCGAAAATTCCAAATGTCTCCGGTCAGAATGACCGATTGGAAATAAGGCCCCGTCCACGCGGAGCCGAAACGTTCGAAAACTATCCGGTTTCGTTTTATGCGGAATATTCAAGGCGCTGGTTCTCCACAGAAAAAGCGCGCATGCTGTATGCGCGCATCAACCCTGCGCACATACAGCATGCGCGCTTTATACGAACATTCAGTCACGAGGAGATTCAACCTTTTAAATTGAGCCGAAATACTTTTGAATGTGTTAATTTGAATTGTGTTTAAATATGCTACAGTGGTCATTTGTTTAGCCAATTCATGTAAAACAATGAGGGTTTTGATTGTAGCGTAGCCTGTGTGATAAAATAAATAAGTTGTTACATTTCGTGCACACGCTCAAATTGATCGCTATAGACTACCGTTTTATGAACAGCCACCACATTCATCGATGCCGCAACCATCCCAATGATGACAGCCCTCCGCAGTTACGGGGGCTTGCATTTTTCATCGGCCTGCGAGATGCTCATAAGAGATTACAAATCTTCCCAGAGTGGGTCAAACTGGCAAAGGTAGCCTGTGTTATCCCCGTCTCCAGTGTGCCAGCGGAGAGAGGCTTCTCCCTGCAGAACCGCATAAAGACTGCTCAGCGAAGCCGCCTTGGGGAAGGAAGAGTCACAAGGCTTATGCGCATTGCAAGCAGCAAAGACACACTAGATACATTTGACTTTAATTCAGCAGCGGCACGCTTCACAGCTGCCAAATATCGAAAGAAGTAAAATATCGATTTTATTTATTTTATGCTGTAGGCCTAGTTCAAATCGCGGCCGGCAATTCACTGTTTCTTATCCACTTTAAAATACTCCCGTCTCTTGTTACACTGTAGCGTAATTATTTTCATTACAGTCTGCATTTTATGTTACGCGCCAGTTTGTTTTACTGTAGGTAGCCTACTTTGTATTGTTTTAGGCTATTATTATTTATGCCTTGCCTTGCATTATAGACCTAAATAATTTTTGTTCGTCTGCACTTTAAAATGCAATGTTTAATTGTTCTGTCACCTGCCAACCTTTTAATTAAAAACACCAGGCTATAAATCGACATGCCTTGATGATATTATTCTTTATATAGCCTGCCTATCAATTTTTTTAAGTGCAATAAACACGGACATTATATCCGACCGATTTTTTTCCAATTTGACCGGTAAAATTAAACCTTCCCGGTCATATGACCGCACCAATTTCTTCTAGCGGAAACACTGGTCTCCGCCGTCCCATCAGGCCTCCCTCCAAAGCCACTAATCTTAGTATTAACAGCTGTTACAATTGCAGAAAGTTGGAGACTCGGGTAGACGGGTAATAAGCACGTACAATCATTTAAATCGTACCAAAATGATTGGACGGGGTTTTACAAGATTTTTCTTTCCTTTTTTCTCCGAGCATCTGATTTATTAATTGCTGTCGGGATGTAAAGAGAATTTCAACAAATATATCATAGAATACTCCTAAAATAACTTACCCACCCTTACTTTAATAGCTTCCTCCTGAGAGCCTCCCTCTTTAACTGGATCATCATCATAGTTGACTCTATTTCTTTTACTTTTACTGTGACCACAAATAAAAAGCATCTCAAATAAACCGAGCTTCCTTTTTCTCCGGCCTGAAGTTTGTAAATCTATCAGTGAAGTATTTATATAGGAGCACGCTTTGTTTTACGGCCGGCTACATGTTCTCGAAGTCTCCCTGACCTAACCTCGACTTCCTGTCTGCCCCGTCTTTAGGGTCAACGCACATTCCATGTAACCCAACGGGACAACAAACACACGGGGATTAGGAGGTTTAATGTAGAATTTCACGTTCAAATCCATTACAACACAGTACTGAAACATCCCATACATCAAACACGCCGTCAGAGAAGATTTAAAAGCTTTATTCAACAAAAGGTTCTCTAATTCCACCCGTCAGTTGTTTCTGAGCCCGGAGTCAACAGCCATGTAACGGTGAAGCTCTTTGGTCATGGAACGTAGATAAAAAAAGAGAGAGGTGGTGTAAATCTACTGTATGTCCTCCATCCTGCACACGTCTCACAAGAAATACGACACTCGCAAATCTCCCAGAGAAACAACGTGACACGCCACTTTAATATCCACTCAGAGACTTTTTTTCTTTTTTTCGCAACTCGCCGCTGAAACCTTCTAACGGTTATTCTCGTCTCCGGCGCCGTGTAATTAAGTTCCTGTCGCTCTCCGCTCTCAAAACATTGCTTAACATAAACGGAGGCCTTGCTCGTTAATTAGTTCCGGTGCGCGATCGCGAGCTCTGAGATGAACCTGCTCCTTCTCCGAGTGTGTGGAGAGGAGGAGGAGGAGGAGGAGGAGGGCCGTAAAGTGGAACATCAATCGAGAGGAGGCGACGACGGGAGTGAAGTCCGTGCCACGTTAATGAAGAGAAGGAGGCGGCGGCGCTGCTCCTGACTGTGAAAGAATTAAAGGAGGAACCTCAACTCTTTTCTGTGTTTCTTCTAAAGTTTTTCCTCTGCGTCCACTTTAATTTGATGCTTTCCAGAGTTGTAAGCAAGAACAAAACACGCGCCTCTCAATTGATCATTTTTTGACTACAAAAAGAAAGAAATGCGACATAGTGTAATTTATCATACCTAGAATATATTGTATCAGCTAGTGCTGCTGTATTATACCCTGGATGAGTAAGTAATAATACAACAAATAATAACTTTATTTAAATAGCACCTTTAAAAACAGTGTTTACCAGGTGCTTTGACAGACAAAGTAAAGCAAACTAAGAAAGAAGTTAAACCCTGATAAAACTTTAAAAAAGAAGAAACAATGAAACCAGTTGACATGATAAAAAAAATATATACATATATATATATTTAAAAAAAATAATAAAGAAATAATAACAATAAAGAAATTAAATTGAAATTATAAAATAAAGCAGTAAAAAGACGACATCACATAAAAGCCAGTCTGTAAAAATTGGTCTGAAGAAGGGATTTAAAGGCTGGTTACAGATTCTATAAGGTAGGGTTATCTTCTCTTCTCTCGTTGCTCGTATGGATGCTGGGATGTTTTTCCATATTTGACATGAATCATATGTGACAAATCCGTGATGGGATGTATGGCACGAGGTGGAAAGATGGAAGTTGCCCCGGCTTTTCATCTACAGATGCAATTACGGCGCTGTGGAACGGGCCGCGCTGATTAATGCGGCGCCCGGTGATATACGGCGCCCGCGAAAAAAAAAAAAAGCAGCAGAAGCATATTTATGAAGTCCTTTAATCTCCACTGACAACAGCCTCATACGAGCCAACGGGCTCATCTCTCCGATGGCCACATTAGAGGCCGACTGTGAATTACTGCTGTCACCTGTCGGGAGATTTTATATGAACAGGACTTCGTTTGAGGTCAACTTTTTTCGCCTTTCCCAGCGGATCAACGGGTCCAGCAGAGAGAGAGAGAGAGAGAGAGAGAGCAAGCCGATAAAAGTTTTGGGGATTTTCGAGGAGTGCGGATTATAGGATCAAAAAGGCGATGGCGCTAATCCCCCCCCCCCCCCCCCCACGTTATTAAAGACGATAGTGCTATAAATGACAACACATGCAAAAGTTCTCCAAACTCTTGGTAGCGTATGTGAGTACTTAACGGAAAAGCTCGAGGGACGAGGCCGCCCCTCCAATCTGGATTAACGGAGGAGAGATGGGATGTTGATCCTGTCGTTGCTCTCCCAGTTCGCCCGACTTTCTCTCCGCTAAGGAAGTGCACGACTCGTCTGAGGGAACGGGAGACGGGAATGCAGCAGCGATGGGTTTTTTTGTGGGAGCTCTTGACTCGGCGCTGTACGCTGCGCAATTATCTCCAGAAGCTCAGGAAGCTAATTGGAAGAGATGTGGGATAAATCCCAGCCCGGGGGAATTGTGCTAATTTTCCACTTTCAGCTGACCTAATAAGAGGGCCATCCACTGCCACTGGGATGATACTGGGAGAGAGAGAGAGAGAGAGAGAGGAGGGAAAGCAATGCCATTCTCATTCTGTGTTAACATGCATACTTAATGACCCTCTCACACGGGGGCTCTAAACTCGACAGATTATATTACATCTTCTTCTTCCTCCTCTTACACGAGCATTCCGGTGCACGAGTGTGTCATTTCTGGGAATTCATCCCAGTGAGCCTCCTCTCCGGTCGACGCTGCCCTCGTGTTCCTCTGTCCCATTGAACATCCCAAAACAGGGTGGACGCACGTTTTGCGGATTCCTCCCGAGCAGTGAAGTGTGCACGGTCAGGGCTCCTCTGTGCATATGACAAATCTAATCCTGCTCCTCCGAAGTTCTTACAGGGAAGTCTTGATTCAGACGCGACCTCAGTCACATTGACCCTCTACTTCTTTTCTAAAAAGACAGTTCCAGTGGGAAGCTGCTTCATATTCGATTCGATGAATTGCTAAATTTTCAGAAATGTGCACCACTGAAGTAAAACTATCAAGTTTCAAACTCTAGTTTTAAGACCTTCATTGTTTTAGTTTGTATTCTGCCCATTTGCTGTTTTTATAATCCTTTTTTTTCACTTTGTCAGGTAATTAACACTCAGAAAACTTGAGTGAAGTAATTATCTAATATATAAATTCAAAACAGTTATTTTCTTTAATAATCAAAGGATTGTTCAGTAAATAAAGAGAAAAATAAATTTAAAAAATGGCCTTTAATATCCACTGAAACCCAGATTGGAATCTAACAAAGTACATTTACTCAAGTACTGTACGCTATATCTGAGAGACACATATTGCATATATACTTTTTTGACTGCACTACATTTGCCAAACCTGCAGCTTGAACTCAGCTTCAGGCTGCCTGATGGCTTCATACGGCGTCGGGTGCAGAAAGTCGTCCAAGAACTCACGTCCAAGTTTTTAAACCGCAATGTGACACAGCTAATTTTTATCAAAATGATCTTTGTTTGGTGGATAGTTAATAACAACAGTGAGGGGAAAGACATCCAATTTAAACTGACAATCAAAAATATGTATTGTGGTAATGCACAATTTTCTCATTAAGTCTTTTATTTTTGTTTTTCCTCTCTGAAGCGAGGGTTGAAGAGGACAGCGAGTGTGTCGTCTGCTCTACAGATTGTGAACCCCCTGAGGCTGATTTGTGATATTGGGCTGTGTACTGCAAAGCCATATGTATTTGTAATCAATAAACTGCTGTTACATGTCTTGTTTGTGTTTGTCTGGCACGATATTCTCCAGCCATCGATCTGCATCGTCCGTTCAAACACACATGAACACAAACACTCCGACATGCACGAAAGTTTATTCATCTTTTCCGTTATTTGATTCCAGTCGCACCAGATGTTTGTGTAAAGGAGGTTCAGAGTAATGGTTTAATAAATTGGGAAAAACCAAACAGCCCAGCATGTAGAACTTATGTAAGCAGTTACTACTCGCTACATCAGCCTCATGAACAGTATTGAGTAGAATAAGTATGAATATTACAAATTTGAGGGAGGATACAGTTCTGATACTGAAGTCTGAAATTAAGTCATACAGAGCTTTGAGTCCGAAATGCATCATGTATACATTGTCAAGATTATTTCAATAATGTTTGCCCTCAGTGCTAGCAGCAGTAGGCTCCACGTGATTCTCATCAATCTGTTTGAAAACACCAGAAATACATCATTGTTAATACTGCAAAAACATTCTTTGTTCTTGGCAACGTTAGAAAAGTTGATGTATGGATGAAGATGTTACTCAATTTTGAATAAACTAGAAAAAGTGCACTCATTGTATAGAAGTCTATGAGAAAATGACTCTACTTCTCTCTTGATTTATTCCCTCAGTAAACATTGTAAACATGAGTTTATGGTCTCAATCTCTAGTTTCAAGTCTTCTTCAATACAGCATGATGTTCATTTAGTAAATGATGCTCCATTTAGAGTCAAACAGACCATAAAGCAGGGGATGCTTTAGGGCGGGGCTACACACTGATTGACAGGTCCACACCAGAGACGTATACAACGTGGTCACTTCCTGTTCACCAGTTACAAAACAAAGATGGCAACGGCCATAACACGTAACTCAAAGCTTTAACATTCCAAAATAATAAAAGTGAGCAAACAGCCATAAACAAGCAGTTTGGTGCATCAGTACGTGAGATACACCGTGGACAGACACAGAGATGCACACAAAGTCACTCACATGACCGATCTCATTATCTTCTGCGCTGTTACAAGGCTACAGCATTACCGACAAGCCTGAACTATCAAAATGCAACTTTGAAACTAACTTGTTATAACAGAAAACGCATGAACTGATACAGTAAGCTGGAGTCCGGAGCTGTTGACCCGTAAAGGAACATCCGTCAAAGCACCTCCTCAACACTTGATCCTTAAACCCGGGGCTGTAACCTGGACAACATGTGATCAAAGTGAGAGGGTCTGACGTGGATTTGGATGGCTCAGGTCACGGGGTGTGAAGGAAAGACGCTTTGAAGTTCTTCTTAGAAATGTGTCAGTTTTGATTCTTTTCTAGCCTCTTCCTGAGTTCATGTAGTCATATTTCTAAGGTTAGGATTAAATCATATAGAACAGTTTTGAACAACAAGAACTACGTTAACATGCACCAAATCATCAGGGTTTATGCTCTTGTTCAGAAAAAGACAATATTCTTAATAAGTTGTTTACATGGCTAATGAAAATGAATATTCCACTAATATTCCCGTTTAAATGCAGATTAACGTAAAACGACCCAGTGAATCTCACTTCGACACCGTTTTCGTCTGTGTTTGACAGTTCGACACCCTAACATGTCGTTTATTACATCTAAATATGGAAAAGTGGAACATCAGGAGTTGTTGAGCCATTCTGCTTCTTTGCATCAAAATATATTTTTATCAAAGTGTTCCAGAGGTGGAGGACTTGTTGGACCGTGTGACCTCTGCCTCCCTCTTTCATTCCTTCAAACCCCTTCTCTAAAATGTTGGCGTTGAGATATTTATTCATATCCTAAAAACCTGTTGATATCCAACTCCTTCATGATGTTTAACAGTAGGAGTGTTTCTCCTTCTTCTCTTCTGGACATGCATCTCTACTCCAGCTTTACAAACTGTTGGCTGGTTGGTTTGTGTTCAACGCACAGAGCTGCTGGTAAACAGGAAAGAGACTTAAAAAACCTCTATTGATATTTTGAATCTGCTGTATACATGTCCAAAGAATGATCCTAAAACCTGAATAATGTCAACATATCACACATGTTTTCATTTGTAAATGAAGAACAATCCAGAATATCCAGACGTAATATGATGTTTGCATGAACTGTATCAAATTCTGAATATTGTCACATTCGGAATAATAGTGGAATATGAGTTTGTAAACATAGTCACTGATGATTCTTCTCGAGGTTAGACTGTCTCTCAGAGTTTCCATTGACTTCTCTAACACTTTGCAGCAGAATTTCTGCATTTTTGACCAAACAAAAGAAACAAGATACCCCAGTAATACCCTCCCAACAGATGCAAGCAATGACACGCAAAAGCCTTTCCAGAGGCCGGCTCATAATGCCTTTTAATGGTCTTGTTTAACAAGCTAGGGAAGTGGTCCCCCCCCCTCCCCAGTTACCCACAAACCGCCCAAAATCTTGCCCAGCCGAGGACAGGGATATCCCAGAGTTCATCAATCTTCTCGCCCCTGAAGACATGTGCTTATTCAATAGAGAAGGATCAACGGAGATCTGGTCCGTGTCAGAACTCACTAAACACGCTATCTCGCAGCCTTCGCTCCGCCGGTTCAGCCAAACCACTCGCACTAAACTGAAACGCCACCAGAACAATCGGCTGTAATTGGTGTTTTTTCTCGAGAGCGGTCTCAACACCGCCGGATAAATTTGACGAATCATCTGCACGCTGTCTGGATTACCGCAAAGAGACTTCAAACGCCAGGGTGGCATTGTTCCCAACATGTCATCTCATTCTGTTCCACGGTGTGACAGCAGATATTTCACACTGTAAAAGACTGGAAGCAACGAAAGAAATGTGAGACGCAGTCAAAAAACATTTTCAAAAGCTGTAATCATGTATTTTTTTGTAGTGTCAAGTTGCATTGAGTATATATTTGCTAGAACTGTAAAAGCCTCCACGAAGCAAACCACCAACATTGAACAAATTATTCTGAAAATGTCAGAGCATGCTTCATAAAACTAGCATGACAAAATAAAAGTAAGTTTATCAACTATTTGTTTCTAGATCCAATTATTCTAAGGTCAAGAGTTAATGTCCAGGTAAGTCCATAGTTCACCTTCCCACGATAAAGACCACGTGATACAGTTGAAAGCTCTGGAAGAGGGCTAGTTAGTGGGCCTTCAGTTTTTATAGTGCATCTTTACCATGGACTGTATGTAAGAAGTGGACAAAGTGTTTGTGACGTCCCCCATTGCTTTGTGGACTAATGTTTGGAAGACTTGTGTTCGGCGATTCCTCCATCGCCATCTTGGACTACGGCCGTCGCCATGTTGGTTTTTGCTACCAATGAACAGGAAGTGACCATATATGGACTGAGGAGGAGTGACGTAGAGACGCCGTATACGTCTCTGGTGTCGACCTGTCAATCAGTGTGTAGCCCCGCCCTAAAGCATCCCCTGCTTTATGGTCTGTTTGACTCTAAATGGAGCATCATTTACTAAATGAACATCATGCTGTATTGAAGAAGACTTGAAACTAGAGATTGAGACCATAAACTCATGTTTACAATGTTTACTGAGGGAATAAATCAAGAGAGAAGTAGAGTCATTTTCTCATAGACTTCTATACAACCAGAGGAGTCGCCCCCTGGTGGACAGTAGAGAGAATGCAGCTTTAAGACATGACGCTTTGGATTCACTCGGCAGAACCCAAAGTTGCCACCTGATCTTTATACACACATACCAACCCCATCAAGTTCCCATACAACGTAACTTTAACGTTGTGAAGCTAGTGTTTGGTCTACCAGGTCTGGCTGACTTCTGTTAGTTATAAGGTATCATGGAGGAGACTCAGCCTCTCTATCTAATCCCAACACTTCCTTTTTCAACGTAAATTTGTGTATTATGTCATAAGTACTCCGTAATAAAAACACAAAGTAAACAAATATTGAGTTCATGGGAGCTACAGGTACAAGTAGACAACATAAGTCTGATCAGAGGTTCATAAGGTGACATATTTGACTGTATCTCCACTTCAAAGACGATGGAATGCAAAATGTGCTGCTTTACACTAATCCTTCCTCAGCAGTGTTGAAATTGACTCATCATAAATATATGTCCAACCCACAACTACATTCACAGAGGATACAGTATCTTTGTAATAACATCGGGGTAACACCTTGTTATTTCAATCTGCAGCCAGAGCAGGTGTGTACTTCACCTTAAGAATACTGCAAATACTCCATACAAATACACTCACAGGCAGGTGGGGCTGGCAGCACACTGTAGCTACGCTTTGACGCTGACGGGCATTTATGAGTAGAGTTCATACGTTAAATGCTTGTCGGGACACGTCCTTCTGTTCATGTTCTGTCTGATGGGTCAGGTCCACCTTCACTGAACACCAGGAGGACATTAAAAGTCTCAGATTAAAGGCTAAAAGTAGCATTTAAATATATTTCTGCACAACAAAACCATGATTTCTTTCCTATCCATAACTAAGTAGTTTTTTTGCCTAAACATAACCGCAAAGGTAACAAAAGCTGCCAACCAGGATCTCAAAGCTCATTAATTAGCATCTTATATCCTGTTTCCAATATTTATGTTAAGCTAAGCTAACTGGCTGCTGGCTGTAGCTGTGGTATCGATTTTATCATCTAATTTAAATAAGTATATTTCCCAAAATGACTAATTATATGTCATGTCCTGCTCAGTTCCAAGGTCATGATTTATTTGTTTCTTTGTCATTAGTTTCTTGTTTTATTTTGAAAAACTTCCCGTCCTGCCCTCACATGTTTCCTGGAAAAAAAGGCCACTTCAAAAATAAGTAACAATGAATACAAGGTGTTTATGCTGTGAGAAGTGAGAATTGACCCAGTAAGATAACTTTAATGTATTTAATAATATGTAATATTTAGGCCTTTCAAGATATAAAAATAAATATATTAACATTTTATCTTTATATCTTTTCATTTTTTTGGTTAATTTCTTTATAGAATTTGTATTAGAAAGTATCATAAAAAGCACAAAAGTAGTATTTTTCGATTTACAAGATATTCATTGTGTAAAAACACGTTCCCATATCTCACTGAAATGTTACTTCTTAGATGATTGTGTTCTTTATTAAGTCCTATGAGATTTTTTGACTAGTAATAAGACAAATAAACTTGGTAAGATTGTGAAGGTTGCAGGATTTTCTGCTGCACTCTGATGAGTCTCACCTGTTCATCATCCCTGCTGCCTCCTCACCTGTCCCTCGTTAACACCCTCCTCTCCTCGTGTGTCAAATATCGATGCCTCTTTATAATGTATGTATTTCTTTGTATATTTCTTATCCTCGTTTTTAAGTATTTTTTTGTATTTCATTTGATTGTGTTCAACTTGTAGCAGAAACCAGAGAGTTTGTTTGTCTTTGGTTCTTGTCGTTTCTGAGTCACAAAATATTTTCAACATCACAAAAGCAAAAACTTTTTAGACAGATAAAAGAGATGTAAAAAAGAGGTCATGTTTTTTTGTTCTTGTAGTTTTCTTAATAGAAAAAAATATAGTCTCTGTGCTCATTTTGTCTGTTCTGTTTGTCTGTTACTGGCATATTTAGACTCTGTATCTCTACAATACATCACTGAATTCATCCTGTTTACTCCTCCACTGTCTGGATTCGGGTTCGATCCCCGTTCCACTGCACCGTGACGCTGTTGCTCTAAAAGCGTTCAGGTCCAATGGCTGACATGAGATGTCCTCGTTGTGTTTCAGCGTGTTGGAAATCAGCACCAGGCGGCGACGCAGTGGAACCAAACCGTCCCGGATCGGCATCACTGAACAGACCTGACTTGAAAGCCACGGGGCTCTCGCTGCTCATAATCACTGTGAGATTTTATAAACTCACTATATGCTTCCAATCTGTAATATCCGCTCTGCTCCGAGGAAGCGGGGAGGGACGGAAACATTAAAGAAACCCCCCCGAGGTTTCCCATAAGGGCTCAGAGACACTCACTTTATTGCATTGTGTTGCTTTAATAGAAAAACTCCTGGGATGTCTTCTAAAATAAGCTGCACCCCGCTTTTCCTTTTCAAATTTGGATATATATTAAAAATGTATACCGCTATTTTATTTATTAGTGCAGTTTTTTCATCAGGATATTGGCAATTACAGAACCAATATCAAAAAGCTCAAACATCTTGTGATTTTTAGGCTCCGTCTACACTTATACAGAGATATAGAGATTTTTTAAACTACGTTTTTCAGCTGAAAACCAATGGAAATGTCTTAAAGGGTGTAGTTGATGGATTCAGGTCCAAATCTTAATATTTTGCTGCAATCTGGCTATTGCAATTAAGGCCATGTCTACACATATCTACATTTTTTTCATTTTAAACAGATATTGTCTTCTATGTCCACCTGGCCTTAGGTTTACAAAATATATCCGACCACACTAGAAACGCTCGCTTGGCCAGTAGGTGGAGATGCTTAACACTTGACGCCTTTCTTTACAGGGTTTGTATAAAGGCAATAAAGTAGTCCATGAATATGAGATATGAGTTTACAGATAATTATAATCCCTCCTCGTCATTGTGGAGGTTATTTTATGGCTTTTTGCCGGTTACACTTGTGTCATCTTGATTCTTCACGGTACATCTTGTTTGTTTGTTTTTACTGAGAATAATGCAACAAACAGAGCGTTGAGTATGAATGCCGTTATGCATGCTCGGAGCTTCTGGGAAGGCTCGCACAATAAACAAAGCTTATATCATACAAAATAAACAGATATGGAATGTGGCCTTTGAGGATCAGTCTCCTACCAAAGAAGACTCTGAGGAGGTGATGAAATCTGTTTTAAATGTCTACACAGATACAAAGTAACCAAAGATTTAAAATATAGATCTATTTGTGAAGACAGAGCATTAGTTATTTCCTGCTTGCAGTGTTTTTTATTATTATTCTGCCCTCACTTTGAATGGCAGAGCTGTATGAAACTGAACATGCAATACTTGTCACATTCAATGGAGTTTAATGGATCTAGAGGATAAAATTCTGCTTAGCACCGAGTACGTTCTCTAGAAAACACTATTCTTCCATTACACCTGTGCGTTTCAGGTTTCACAGCGGCTCACAGCGCTGGTCTCTCTCTTCCTCTCATTCCTCCATCCGTCATGTTAACGATCCTCCCGCTCGGGTGTTGCTGATATCCCGGCTCCTCTCAGAGGATCCTGCTCGGCAGAAATAGGAGTTTAGAGCAGCAGAGCTGTTTCCTCATTGATTTTGGATCTGACCTTCCTGTAACCTCGTGTAAAACAATCGCCTGTGTGCACAAAGCAGCAGCAGCAGGAGGAGGAGGAGGAGGAGGAGGAGGAGAGCGACCGGTCCACTGCAGAATTGTCAAACAGAGAAACAAGCAAAGAAAAGGCAACTTTATCACACTTCCCCTCCGGACAGCAGTGAAAACACAAGCGAGACAATAGGGCCACAAAACCTGAGAGAACGAGCTCCGTCCCAGAGCCGGAGAGGTTAAAAAGAAAAGAAAGGAAAAAAAGGACAAGCTGAGAACTTCTTCATCACATGGAGTCAAAGATGTCCTTCAGTCTCAGAGGAAACAGATGAATTAAGCAGAGGGTAGAGAGGTGAGCCAGCAGAACCCAGCTGTGAATTGGCCTGAAATGCGTGACTGTGCCGAAACCAAAGATGACAGACAACCTGAGGGGCCATCGCTGTGTGATTAAACACCGTGTGTGCTGGAAGTCAAACCTGGAGGGGATTGAAGGGGAATGGAGGTGTAGTTTAGCTGATGTGCAGCTACGCAGTGAGATCCAGCACAGTATGATGGAAGCTTGTGAAATAGACACACAATTTATTGTTTCCTGTACAGGGACATGAATTTATGTTTTTTGGTTGTCGGTCAGCACGCAAGAAAGTGTAAATGTGAAGTCAAAATGAGCCTTATTCATGGTGGACACATTGATTAAATGCATCCATGTGACTGAGCAGCAGTCAGAGCAAGTGACGTTCTTAATAAAATCCAAAAAGACAACTATTTAGTTTCCGAACTGCTCATGGTTTTGTTGCTTCGACTTAACTGTACGTAGTTTTGTTGCCTTAACCTAACTGTTGGTTTTGTTGCCTAAACCTAACTTTTGTTTTAAACTTAATGTTATCCCAGCAAAAAAGTCGTACCAACTGACACAAAAAAAGAAAAATGTTCAGGAACCAATAAGTTGCATTTCCTGATTGTTTCACAAACTGCCGTGTTGAGTGACCAGAGGTCGCTCCTTTCTCCTTCTTGAACCCTAAACCTCTTCATGAGGAAAAAAGCCCCGTGATAAATAAAAGTGTTTTTGCTCAACCTTCTCCATTTTTTTCTACAGCTTTGCACTCGTCTCACTTTCGCTCACATCTGTTTCCACGCTGTCTTGTTATCACGGTCCTCGACCACGGCAGGGAGCTCGCCGCATAATAGAGATCACAGTGATGGATGGGCCCGGAGTTTGGAGAGACCTCTGGAAAGAACGTGGGGATCGGACTGATGAAGTCTGGAACCCAGAACGTTCTGACGGGAGGCAGGAGAGGTGGAAACCTCAGACTGAAAGGTTGTAATCAGAACAGGGCTAACTAGTCATTTTCTCAGTTTTCAGGGCTATATTCTGTTATCCATGGCTCAGACCCATCTTCTAACTAACTAACTAACACACACATGCACACACACGTGGGTGTGTCTCATTACATTCTACGTAATGGCAACGGTTCTCTTTAGGACACAGAGTCCCTTTTTAAAGCTCTCCTAAACTTAGCTTTACAATCCTGTTGCTGAGGTGAGACATTTTTTCCTTCTAAGACTTCTACTGTGTACACTTTTAGGTGTGTGTGTGTGTGTGTGTGTGTGTGTGTGTGTGTGTGTGTGTGTGTGTGTGTGTGTGTGTGTGTGTGTGTGTAAAACATTCCTCTATTGTTGCAGTTTGTGGTTGTATGAACAACAGCAGGACAAAGACCGAGGACAGCTGTTCAGTCTGTGTTAAAGGTGAAATTTATGACCAACGGAGATATGAGATAAGAGTTATTAATGCTGAGTGTTATGTGTTTACGTACATTGATACAGAGATTTTTTTATTCATTTATTGTCATTATACAACACAGGGATGCACAACGAAATTCAGTTGTAGCCAATGTTCAACACAAATAAGAGAGACAGTAGAACATTCCTGTAGTGCATTTATTGAATTTGCATCATAAGAAATGTAAACAGCAGCAACAGAAACAATTCTCTGATCAGATAAAATGGCCGACAGCTTCACATTAAAAGTTTATCATGAGGAAAAACATTGTCCATCAACTTCGACTGTGTTTGAGCACCAAGCATCATGATGTGAACACAGAGTCCTGCTCTGTCCTGCTGTCCCCCCGTCATGAGCAGCTTGATCCGGGATGAACGATGGATCCAGGTCTCTGTGAAGATGTGCGCCCAACATTCACCGACCTCCAGCTGCTTTCAGACAGTCAGGTGCATGCTGGGTAGTGGAGTAGCCTCAGGTTCTAGATGAGTTAGCTTAGCTTCCATCCCGACTCTCAACCTCTTATATTTCCAGTTTGGGTCTATTGGAAACAGAATCTGTTTTTGAAACAGTCCTTCTGGATAAAAATGCTAACATGTAGCACACCAGTCTAAAGTATATGCTACGGGCCTCTACAACACCAGGGCGTGACGAATAAACATCACTAGGAAAATATTTAAAGGGGACCGGATGTCAGCTGGATAGAAGGGTAAGAAACGGGAGAAACCGGTAAAAAAACAGAAGGGTGGGAAGGTTTTTCTTCACCTCTGCTGCATGTTCATCAAGGAAACCCAATCTGACAAAAATCCCAAACTACAACCTCAAAAATCACCACAAATGAATGAAAAAATCCACAAAAGTCGTACTTATTGCATGAATATATATTGTGCTGGATTGCATTATATTTTATGTGTCTTCTCTTTATTGTGTTCGTCCTCTGCAGACAGCTGACAGTCCACAGAGAAGTTAATTCATATGGTAGTGGGTCCATAGACGGATCTAAAATAGCTCCATCCTATAGCTGAGGTCCATCCACCCCAGTGTAATTCCTCCTTTTGTATGGAGCGTCGCTGAGGCTGTCAAAGGTCTGTAATGAGGAGCGTTAGCCTCCTCATTGCCTGTTAATTGCTTTTCTTTGTCAAAAACGAAGAGACGGGAAATCGCTCACTCTGCATATTTTAGATAGCATCGCTGCCTTTTCGCCCCATCTGGGTCTGCTGTACATGCAGTGTATTGTTTGTCTGAAAAGACAGAAATGTAAGGAACCCCCCCCTCAACTCAATGCAGCCTGTGACTAGAAAGACAGTGGGCAACCATCAACAAGCATTAATAATGTGGTAAACCACTAACAACTGCATAACCCAACTCAGTCTCATGGCTGTTGGTGAAATTTCTTGTAAAGGCCCTCGGAATGACTCTTCTTATGGGACGACATTGCATTAAAAACATTTAGTTTTAGGCAACAAAACCACCATCAGTTAGGTTTAGACAACAACACCAACAGTTAGGTTTAGGCAACAAAACCAACAGTTAGGTTTAGACAACAAAACCAACAGTTAGGTTTAGACAACAACACCAACAGTTAGGTTTAGACAACAAAACCAACAGTTAGGTTTAGACAACAAAACCACAACAACAGTTAGGTTTAGGGAACAAAACCAAGAACAGTTAGGTTTAGGCAACAAAACCACAGTTAGGTTTAGGCAACAACACCAACAGTTAGGTTTAGACAACAAAACCAACAGTTAGGTTTAGACAACAAAACCAACAGTTAGGTTTAGACAACAAAACCAACAGTTAGGTTTAGACAACAAAACCAACAGTTTGGAAAACCACAACCATAACTACATAACTATAACTTGGTGTCAAATACAGGTCTTCTGGTTGAAAGTCCTGTTTGTTCCCTTCCAGCCCATCATAAATGGCCTTTTTGGATATTAAAAAGTGTATTACTTGCTCTTACTGTTGCTTATCACGTGGATGCATATAATTTGTATTTTTATTCGTCACTATTTCACATCTGCCCTGATACTGGGCTTCATAACCAGGACCTGTGGTGGAGAACAGCTGAGAGTAGAGGGCAGATACTGGATCTAAACAAAACATTCCCTTATGGAGGCCGGCGGCTCGGCTGTGGTGAGTAGAGCGTTGAGGGGAGTGGAGTGACCTCGTCACGGAGATGTCCTTACCCACGGCACGCTAGATGTGAAAGTGTGTCTCCAGCCTTACATCATGACAGCTGTGGGGTTGATGGTGTCACTGGTGCTCATATCTGTCATAACTCATACAGGTCGGAGTCATTAGTGAATTAATCACCAGTGTGTCCATAGATGGTATTTAGATACTTGTTCTTATCTCAGCTCGGCGTCATTCCAGTTCATGCTTTGTTTTCCAACCTTTGATCCGATCTCAAATCAATGTGACCGAGTGCTCTGTGGACGAGTTGACTCCAGAGCATTTTTGAAGTGAATATCAGTTTAATTTTAACTTTAGCACGATGCTAACATGCTATTTAAATGCGCTGTTTTGCCACTTTAAAACAAATGTGAAAAAAATGGTCAGTTTGTCGATATAAAACATAGAAAAGCAGGACATTTCTATATGTGTGTAAACAGAATTCTGTTCCATTATTGTGTAAAAAATGACTTGATTATCAAAATGGTTGGTTTGTTTTCCAACCTTTGATCCGATCTCAAATCAACGTGACCGAGTGCTCTGTGTACTAGTTGACTTTTTACTTCAAGTCATTCATTTGATGGAAATCTTAGAGCTAGTTCCTTCGAGACAGAAGACGTTTTGGCAGACCCAGATGTCTTAAGCAGTAACATTTATTGTTTCTCGATGGAGGAGAACAGGGAAACACCACGTGTGGATCACAGCGTTCTGCTACCACATGCTGAAGATGGTGTCCTTGAGCACAGTATTTAACCTTCCCAGACCAGCTAAATTTCGCTATATCCAAATAGGGTTAGTTCTACATCAGCCTGGCATGTGTGAGGATTCTATTGGATATAAGATCTAAACAAGGAACTACATCTACCTGCACTGTCCTAACAACAACATAGCCTCTGTACAGTCTCTCTTAGCCAGCGTCTCCAACCAGGCGCCAGCCTAAAGTCTAAACTGAATACAGAAGGTTTCTAGCTGACCTTGGCCTACCAGCTGCCATAGCCAGCTCGGCCCTATCAGGCTCATAGAGTGAGACAGGTGAAAAGAGACAGACGGTTGAACTGACCTACAGACAGTTATCTTTAACCTACAAGAGGGAAGTTTAACATACAATAAGGAAAATTTGTTCACAGTTAAGAGGGTTAAAGTAAGTTTCACATTTTAAGTGAATATCAGATAAATTTTCACTTTAGCACGATGCTAAAATGCTCTTTAAATGCCTTGTTTTGTCAGTTCACAACAAATATGAAAAATGTATAAAAACATAACACAATGACATTTCTATATTTGAGAGCCTGAAAACAGAATTCTGTGCCATTATTGCGTGAAAAATTACTTGATTATCAAAATGGTTGCTGATTATTTTACTATCAATCGTTGTAGCTCCTGTATTCTTAATGAACGGGTCTCAATAATAAGTGTTGGAGTTCATTTTTAGCTCCATTTACTTTTTTTTTTAACTTTTTTTTTTTTATCTAATCTCTCCTGGAACTTGGAACCATGTTCAGCCCTCAGGTGATTCTGTCCAGAAGCAGATAAACACTCAGTATCAGAGCCAAAGATATCAGGTGCCGGCTGAAGCCAAGCTCCTGCTCGTGCAACCCGACCGTGTCATTGGCTGCAAGTAGTTTGCTGTAAATCACTGATTAAAGGAATGAAGTGTAGTGGTTGTATTTATTGCCTCACTGTGCTGTCACGTCTGATTTTATGGAGGCCACCCGCACACACACACACACACACACACACACACACACACACACACACACACACACACACACACACACACACACACACACACACACACACACACACACTTACAAGAGGCAGAACCACAGAAGGCAAAGTTTACCAGGCTTTATTTAGAAAAGTGTTCTGTACGTTTTTCAGTGAAGCAAATAAACCTCAGTTTGCTCTTCTGAACGGGACCTCCCTGTCTGATGAATGGACGTACGCAGAGAGTGCCAGCTTTTAAAATAGGAGCTCTTTGACTAACAGTTGAACTCTTAATCAAGAGCTGGAGACGAGGACTGTACAAACAGATCAGCCAGGATTCGCTAATAAGACTCGTATCCAGGTCGTAGAGGTCAAGATCCCCTCATGTTCTACTCCTCTAGAATCACAAACAAATATATCTGTCACATGCTTTGATACAGTTCACCACATCCTATTGTAGAAATGCTACCTTTTTAAATAAAGGGTGTAAACATAAATCAAACCCTGCTTTCTCATCTTAAAAGGCCCCATCATCTCTGCTACATGAGAGCAGGACAGACTTTATAGTGGTTTAGCCTCTTTTGGGGTTTTTTGTGTCTCTTTCTGCATCTCTCTTTTGGTTGTTTCCTCTTTGTATTTATTTTATGTCTTTCTCTTGTTGTTTTGGTCTTTTTGTAATATTTTTTGTGTTATGGATCATTTTGCAGTTTCTTCTAGTCTCTTTGTAGTTGCTTTGTGTCTTTTTGTAGTCATTTTGGGTCTTTTTGTAGTTGCTTTGTGTTTCTGTGATAATTGTGTGCCTTTTCAGTCATTTTATGTCACTTTGTAGTCGCTTTGTCACTTTTTGCAGCTACTTTGAGTCTCTTCGTAGTTGCTTTGCGTCTATTTTAGTTACTTTCTGTCTCTTTGTAGTTGTTTTGGTCTGTTTGTAGTCATCTTGTTTCTCTCTGTATTTGCCTTGTGTCTCTTTGTGGTCATTTCGAGTCTCTTTGTAGTTGCCTTGTGTTTCTTTGTTGTTGTTTAGTCACTTTGATTTGTTTCGTAGTTGCTTTATTTCTTTTTGTAGTCAATTGGGGTCTCTCTGAAGTTGCTTTGTGTCTCTTTAGTCATTTTAAGTCTCTTCATAGTCGCTTTGCGTCTATTTTAGTCAGTTTGTGTCTCTTTCTAGTTTTTTTGCTCTGTTTGTAGTCCTTTGTTTCTTTTGCAGTATTTTTGTTTCTTTGTAGTCATTTTGAGTCTCTTCCTGGTCGATGTATGTTGTCGGTGAAGTTCATGAGTCACTAACGTTTTAGGCCCCTGGGCCTGTGCTCGGTAGGCCCCGTTCACTAATCCAACAACATTCTCATCCTTTGCCATCAACATTCAGTTTAAATCCTTTTAATTCAGCCCTCTTCTCTTTCCCTTTGCTCTGTTTCCTCCACCCTCTTGCTTCCTGCCTCCCATCCTTTTTCCACTCCTCCCTCACCCCAATCTCTTTTTTCCTCTCTTCTTACACTACACTCCATCCCCCTCACTTTACCCAGTCCACTCCCTGTCTCTGTTTCCATGTCCTCTCTCTCAGACCTCTTTCCACTGCAGCCGTATCACCTAACGCTAATGAGGGTTTTTAATCATTTATGTGGAGGAAGAGAAGGCTCACACCCAGCGGCACAAGATACTGTGTCTGCAGAAAGAAGAGAGACAGCAGGAGAAACAAACTGGTAGACCATTCACCTCAAAGGGAGCAGTAAATCGTGTGTCTTTGCATTTTTCTGAAACATATACAACCCTTCAAACAGGACCTCAGCATAAAACTCCCTCTGTCCCCCTTAGTTTAACAAACTAGTTTGCCAAATGAGACGACCTGAGGGCACGATGGCAGATAACAGCTAACGGAACAGATGTTTGAGTGGAAGCACAGCATTGTACTCCCACCCAATCTGGCCCCAGCCTTCAGTATTTACACAGGATAACATGTGTGTGTGTGTGTGTGTGTGTGTGTGTGTGTGTGTGTGTGTGTGTGTGTGTGTGTGTGTGTGTGTGTGTGTGTGTGTGTGTGTGTGTGTGTGTGTGTGAAGCTCGGGTCCATGGAGAGCATCCAGGCCCATAGATCCAGAGCCAGAGTGGGTCTAGTGGCCTCTGGGCTCTTGTAAAATTAAAAGTAGTTGGAATGTGGATGCGTTACAGAGTGAAAGAGCTGCATCCATGTAGCAGCTCAGCTGGGACCGAGCTGGAGGGGAACACCTGTCTCTAGACGGGACCGGCCCGAAATCTCTGAGCCTACATCGTAAACAAGATTTTCTGTGAGCAATTGTGTGTGTGTGTGTGTGTGTGTGTGTGTGTGTGTGTGTGTGTGTGTGTGTGTGTGTGTGTGTGTGTGTGTGTGTGCGTTCTCACAACAAATAGATGATAAGGAGGATATAACATCTGTTCAGGCTCATAAAATCTTCTCTCGTTGCTGTTATCTGGCTCATTGTGGAGTGTAGGATTAAGGCAGACAAACGCCTTCTGCTCCGACCTTTCAGCAGTGGTGGATGTTTCCTAAGTTCATGTAAGTACTTGGACTGTACTTTCCATTTTAGCATTTTTTTATACTTGACTCCATAACATGTTAGAAGAAAAAAGAAATGTAGGGCCTGGTTACTTTGCAAATTTAGATTTTAGACAGAGAACATTTGAGGTGGAGACCAAAACAGAGCTAAAAGGAGAGTAATATGGATTCATTTGCCAAGTTGTCCGTTAAATGACTCCAAACACATGCTAGTGCTAGAGCTAAAGTGATAGTAAGTTAATGTTGTGTTCACAGCCTTCTGCACTGCCCCAAAGTGGCCAAACAAAACAATTCATTCAGTCAACTCAAAATTAAACGAATAAAAAAAACACAGTTAAAAAAGAGACACAAAAAGGCTGCAATGAGATACAAAGAGAATCACAACTACTATGAAAAGAGGCAATAAACCACAAAGTAAAAGTAACAAAATGATTACAAAGACACACAAAACAACTGAAGAAGTCATGCAAAACGATGCAAAACGACGACAAAGAGACACAAAAAAGAGACACATAAAAAAACTAAAATAGACATTCAAAATAAACAACTACAAACATACAAAAACCAATAACAAAGACATGCAAACGACTACAGAGACGCAAAACAACTACAAAAAAGGACAAAACAACCAGACAAAAACTGATTACAAAAAGAACAAAACAACAACAAAAAGATGCTGAACAACTATAAAGTATTGTGTGTTGTGCTCACATGTAGCAGAGGTGATGGGGCCTTTAGGGGCTTTTGTGGCTTTGCAGACTCAAGTCGAGCATGTCATCCAGAGCAACGTTGCACCCAAACTCTTCTTCACTTACCTGGAGTCAACAAGCGATGAGCAAGCAGCCAGCACTCCCATGGGCCAAGCCATCAGCCAGCTCTGAATGGCCACGCCCCCAACGAACGGCCACTCCATTGGTAGTAACGAGCAGAACATTGATAATCCTGGAAGCTGTCTAGACGTATTTTTATTGGCTTGAATAGAATTGACATATTGTCCACTGCTATTGGGTGTACTCCTGCCCTTCAGCAATTAATATTGATTCCTGTATTTCTGTCTTTTATCACCTGAGGGCACGACATTACTTATTAACCTCCCATAAATAATGACATCTGCACACTGAAAAAACATCCCACATGGCAACCCCAATAATGATTTAAGGCTGTAACCAGGGCAGAAAATGTTTTAAAGCTCATTTATGTCTGTTTTTCATGGGGGGGTTTGTGTTTATTATGTCACATTCTTTCACACGAAGTGAAAAGGCGGGAGTTTGTGAGTCCTCGCGTCCTTTCACTGAAGGCATTACCATGTTCTTTGATGGACTTCATTGGGCCCAAAGGAGAAGGACGTAACCCTGTTTATTTAAATGCACAGCTTTGTGGGCCCTTAAATGCTGCTCTGTCTTCATCCCCTCAGTCACTGTGCCTCCATTCACTGCGAAAAAACAAAAACCTTTGACCCCTTTTGTCTGCTCCATTTGTTGCCCAATTCGATAGCAATCTTTGTGCTTCATAGATTTTCTCATTTTAACAATTTTCCAGTAAAACGAGGTCGTTTCTCTTCAGACCTGCCTTTGGCTTTCCTGGCTGGCTCTCTGTGCCGTTCTGGTGGGAATCTGCACCTAAAGACCTCTTCTGCTGTGATGTCCCGATGGGAACGCTTGCCCGAGTGACATCGCCATAATAGATCTCAGTCTTCTCTTTTTAGCTTTCTCCCCTCAGCTTGTTACAATTAAAACCGTAAGCAAAGACACAAAACAGATTCCCAGCCGAGCAGTCGCTGAGTCTGGCCGCTCGTTCTTATTTCAGATAATAGCGGGATTAGCTGATTCAGAACGGGGCCATTATTAGAGCTAATATTGAGCCCTTTGCTCAATACAGTGCGGGCTCCACAGGTCAATCCCCCCGAGACTCTCTGCAAGATTATAATATTTCATCTCACAAAAGAGGTTTTAAACTCCACGTCTTCATTCAGCCTTCCACTTTACTCTTTAGGGTTTGATTTGGAGCTCTCAGTCAAATCACTTCGGGGTGATTCGTAGGTCACGATGTCATTGTAAGTGCAAAACTTTTAAACAGACAGTTTGATATAAAGTTTTAATGCAGTGAAGTTAAAGCATTTATCAGTTTAAAGCCTCTTTAATCACTCTGACGGCCCCTCTTTTCAGGTGAAAAGGACCGCCGGTGCTTTGACTCGTCGTTAATGCCGTAACTCGGTGCAGTATGGCTTTGGATGCTTTATGTTTTTGGGGCAGAGGCGGCTCTGTTAGTGTCAGTTTATGAGCAGCTTTTTACGAGCGAGTCGCAGCTCTGCTCACAGAGAGTGATGGAGAGGCCTTGAACGGTGCCATTGACTGGACGCTACGTCTACAGCCGGCTAAAATCAACACCGCTATTATACGCTTTAGTGACAGAGCTGCCAGTAAAACACTTCTCTGAGAAACACCGTCGTAACTTCTTTGTTACTGTCAGCAAAGCATGCATCTACTCTGGAATACGTGTTAAACTAAAAAAGGTAAATACGTAGAACAATAGGAGAGAGTTTAGACAACTCCCCGTTTCACGACCGACGAATCCGACAACTTTGTGATTCGCCAATTTTGAGGTTTTGGAAGAAAATATCTCCTCCTTAAAGTCCCTTAAATTGTGACCCACCACAGAGAGGCTGTAAAAAAAAAAAAAAAAAAAAAAAAAAAAGGCCTCGGCAGAGACAGACAGGGAAGTGTGGTAATATGAGGTGTTTTATGATACCGCCAGGGGCAGCCTGATAATCGTGAAATATTGTAGCAGCGCTGGGGCCAGAAAATTCAGCCTTCAAGATCCTGGGCAGTGTTTCTCTTAACAGGATTGTAAATTACTTTGGCAGGTGGGGTTCTAAACTATGGGCCACACAGGACAAGGGCCTAAACTGAAATTCTAACTTTTAGCCGTGATGCAGGATTAACTCGCCGGTCGTTGGTGCGAAAATCTGTCGGTGCGCATTACATGCAGAGGCCAGACTCTGATGGCTCTTTAAGTTTAGCTAAGATGCCGTTTTGTAACACAAAACCCTAGTACACTTAAGAGAAATGTCTCTGCAAAGAGTCCGTTTTGTGTCTCTGAAGACCTGCGTGGGAAGTTTGTATGTTCGTATTACCCTCGTTGTGGGGACATTAAAATGTTTACACACTCACATTGTTGGGACTCTCCTACCTTTTGGGGACAGTGAACGTCTCAGTATTGTTTTACATTTTGGGGTGAAGACTTGAGGGATTAGGCAAGTCGCGGTTGCGTTTAGGGTTACTCTCCAGTCAATGTGAAGTCCTATAAAGTGATGGAAACTCACGCTGTGTGAGCGTGTGTGTGTGTGTGTGTGTGTGTGTGTGTGTGTGTGTGTGTGTGTGTGTGTGTGTGTGTGTGTGTGTGAGGAGGGGACAGCTTTAGTAAACCAGAGGGCTCATAAAACCACCAGGATTTATATGGAGTGAACAGTCTGTCCAAGAACCACTTCTGAGTTATGTGTCCAACAGAGACTTGTCCTCAGACACAGAGCAGGGAGGGGCCCCAGTGAAATCCAATAATCTGGTCTGGAGTTCAGTTTACAGTGAGTCCCCAGTTAAAGCCTCCTAGTGGCAGAGCGTGTTTTCACTCAAAGTTTAAAATGAGATGAATCAGTCATTTGTCCCTCCCAGGTCGCTTACGGTAAATATCAGACTGATGGATCCAGTAGTTTGCATGATTAGCTGTGGACAGACTCACATCGACACATGAGCCCCCTCTAGACTTAGGCATTGGGGGCTACACGTCCAACCCCAAAGCCTGACGCCCAGAAACGTCCAAAACAAAGCAAAATACATTGTTTGTTAGGGAAACTCCTGCATCGTTATACATGCATTTGCTTTACTCATTCATTTATGCATTTATCCATCGATGGGTGATTGTTTTTGCACTAATAGTACATGTTAGCAGATGGATGGAATTGCATGCATATCTTGACACTCCAGTAGGGATATTTGTGGAAAAGGAAGTTGTTGCGCGAGACTTTAATTCAAGAATACAAACAAAGCAATAAAACAATAGAATAAAAAATATAAACATATATGAACAATAGAATAACAATTATAAGTGTAAAATAAATAATACTGACATCATTGCAAAATAGAATAACATTGCAATACAAGTTAGGTAATTAAATATAGTTATAAAGCTAAAATAGAAAAAATTGAAATTGTTAAATACAACAAAAAAGATTAAATACAAGAGTAAAAATATAAAGTGTATAAGAAGTGATATTAACACCAGTGCCTTTTGGAATCTAAAATAGAAAAGTAATATACAGCATGATATTGAGAGATTTTGTCAATGATAAAATATATAATATCATATATATAATAATGAAAATAATAGAAAAGTTACATTGCACATAGATTTATGAAAATAATATTGCACATGAAATTGAAATGTAATATTGCACAATGTTGAAAAGAAAAAAATACTGTTCCACATGAGGTGGTTATTATTGTTGTATAACGTCATGAGTCAGCAGCGGTACTTCATCCATGTTACCACGGCAACGCCGCTGTCAAGAGTCCAGCTGAACTTTTGACTTGAGGTTTTGGGACTCAGATGTAGAAATCTTTGTAAAAAGAAATGTTTTATTGGAGTGATTTGTCATAGAAAACATATTTGAGGATATGACCAATAACGAGGCACTAAACATGAGGCTGGCTTCCATTAGACAGATAGGTGTGTTCGCGGTTAGCAGAGTTCACGGCAGCGAGGTGGAGCAGGTCACGGCGGGGTCAGCGGGGTCTAGCCTGGTGGTCCACAGGGTGACAGTTGAGACCTCTGAAGGCCGGGCCGCGGGGTTATCACAGTCACCATCGCACACCTCCCAGGCCGTGGTGACATGTTATGGCTATCACTGACAGCAGCTTAAAAAGCAGCTTTCATCAAATAGAGATCTGCAGCCGAGCGTGTAAGAGCCCGCCGCCGCCACATACGAGCCAAGTTAAACCTCTGCCCGCTTTATTTTCCGCCTGAGAGGCTCCGTGTTATTTTGTTTACACGCGTTAGCAAAGGTTAGCCAGCAAATGATACGCTTTGCAAATGATATCTGATCATGAAATCACGCGATACGATTGGCTAAATGAGTGATTTCCGGGGCCCATTCTCATTTAAAACCAGTGTACACACACACACATGCAAATACGCACACATACGAGTCAGCTGAAGCAAATCCGAGGGGTTCGGCCCACACTTTTTGAAATCCCTGGGACTTTTTTTTAGTCGTCCCCCCCCCTACAGAGTAAGAATTAGTCATTGGCCTCACAATGGGCCCCAGTGACAGCCCCGTCCTCCACAGAGCTCTGATAGCGGGAGAATGCCACTCTGGGAGGGTTTGGACGCTTTATATTCTCTCCACGCCGAGGTCCTAACCCCCCTAACCCCCCGCCTGTGTCCGCCCCCTCACCCCCTCACCTCCTGTCTCCTCTAATGTGGCTTTATTGACTGTGACACACTGAGCACGGAGACGATGACCAAACAATTAAAAGTGCCCCCAAAGGAAAAGGCCATTAGAGTCACAAACCATTGTGTGTGTGTGTGTGTGTGTGTGTGTGTGTGTGTGTGTGTGTGTGTGTGTGTGTGTGTGTGTGTGTGTGTGTGTGTGTGAAAATATCCCCCTCCATCATAGGTTTATACTCGTGTTACAATTTTTGTAACTTAGCGCGCGCTAAACAGGTTGCCGTCTCCAGTTCTGCCGAGTAAAGCCGATGCCAAAGTGTTTTAATCCTGCATTCTCTCTCCTGTCCACCAGGGGGCGACTCCTCTGGTTGTATAGAAGTCTATGAGAAAATGACTCTACTTCTCTCTTGATTTATTCCCTCAGTAAACATTGTAAACATGAGTTTATGGTCTCAATCTCTAGTTTCAAGTCTTCTTCAATACAGCATGATGTTCATTTAGTAAATGATGCTCCATTTAGAGTCAAACAGACCATAAAGCAGGGGATGCTTTAGGGCGGGGCTACCCTCGTATACAGCTTCTATACGTCACTTCTCTGCATCCCAAAATTAGGTAACCTCTGGTCATTTGCTGCCAAAAAAACAACTACGTCCAGTTCTTATATGCAGTCTATGATTAAAACACTATATAATCTAGGGATTATATAAAGAAGGCCAATTCACTTCAATTTTTCGCCATCTACCGTTACAACTGCGAGTATTAACCAAGGCTTTGTTCCAAAACTACAAAGACACTACAAACAAGTCGCTCATTTTGGTGAAATCATCAGGAGAGCCAGAGTTTGATAGGGTTATATGATAACTATTGTTAGCTGATGACTGGAACTCAACCCTGAACTGTTTAGAAACAAACATTTTCACAGATTACTTCCCGACACTCAACAAACTGGTTTATCAGGGAAATCAAGCTGGCTGAAGCTCCAGCAAACATCTCAGAGATCAAACTGGATTATGAAGAATTGTGTGCATACAGCTAAAGCTCGCTCTCTGCAGAGATGGATCTCTAATGAAGTGGGGGGGGGAAATGATGGTGGATGCTCTTAAAGAAACACACACATGCAAACAAATAAACAGCGTGTTGCTTCAGAGTCCCTGACATCTTTGAGGTTCTTCATCTTGTCTTTGTTTCGCTCCGGTTCTGCAGAATGTAAATGTGAGCTGAAACCCCGTAACGACGAGCTCTAATGCTCCGCGTGACCTCTGACCCCGTGTCCCTGTCAGGGTCTGCTCAGGGGCCACAGGCCAGACGCATAATCGCTTCCATGAAGTACTACACGGCCCTCTCCAATGTGACTTTTACCCCCCCACTGGAGAGTTAAATGTTAATGCGGTGAAAACGCAGCTAATGCTCGCCTGTCACTTGTCGTCAGCTCTGATTATGTTCGTGAGCTGTTGTTTGTCCTCCTTTATTAGTTTACGCTGCGATGAAATGATCTGCGTTTCATTACGACCTCCTGGAAACAATCCTGTTGACAATTCTGGCACGGGTTACACACACACACACACACACACACACACACACACACACACACACACACACACACACACACACACACACACACACACACACACACAACACAGAACACACGCACACACACCAACGTAGACACGAAACAATATTTTAGGCTTTAGTGAACCTTATAGAAAGCTGTAAAAGAAAATCATCTGGCAGGAAGATGTTAAAAATGTTATAAATAAAATATATTTTTTTATTTATTAAAGCCCATCTGTTCTATAAATTTTAACCAGCATTTTTGCATCCAGATATACAGTCACTAAATTTCATCTGTGTTAATCTTTTACCAGACCACACACACACACACACACACACACACACACACACACACACACACACACACACACACACACACACACACACACACACACACACTGAGACAATCTCCGTCCTGTTAGTGATGACATCAGGCCCAGACAACGGGCTCTGTTATCTGTTATTTTAGGAACACTATTAGTTGGATTTGCAGCCTTTAAAGGGAACCTGGAGGAACATGAGAGCGGGCTGAAGCTTTGAGAGGCGTGGGCGCTAACAGGTGTGAAGAATTCACTTTTCCTGTGTGCTTGTTTTTTGTTCACGGAGGAAATCATTAACTCAGGTCTGAACACTCACAGGTGAGCCGAGAACATGAAGCCTGAGCTGAGCCGGAGACGGGTTTCTTTGGTTGAGGATCAGGTTTTCTTCCATCTGATTCGTTTTTGCATCGTGCTCCGATAGTTTCAAGAAACCCTGTTTAATCCGTTATTAAATAGCCATACAAGTAAACCTCTCTTTCATTTGCTCTTTCCTCAAACTACGATCATTTTAAGCCAATAGTTTTAACATTTCCCTTTTGAGCAAACACAAATGTTTTAGCGCTACATTTGTCACCACTAGGGGGCAGACATACTCAGAAATAAACACATTGAAAGAGCCATTTACACATTCCCATTGGTATCGAGTTGGCTATCCTGTTAGCATTCAACATTTAGCCAACACTTAGCAATGTGCCTCTGCAACGTAATGAAAAAGTCAAACATTTTATTTTTGTTTCTCTTTTAGCAGCTCATGAGAAAATGTGTTTTTATTTGGTAAGACGTTCAACTCTGTCACATCTAGTTAGCTTATTCTAAGTAGCTTAAAAATGTAGTTAGCATGTCAATGTTTGCTCTTATTAGTCACAGAACAAGCTGAGGGGGAATTCTGTAATTACAGGACTTAAAGAAATCCTTCAAAGTGCAATAACTGAGAAGTCTTAATGAATTCAAATAAATGGAGGTCGCATTTAACAACAGCAACAACTACATCAAAGCATCCATTTAAAAACTCTCACACAACTGCTGCAGAATATTCAAAGTCTCATTCATCCAGTCGTGTGATCACTACTTCACAAACACATCTGCACTAAACCTTTACTATTAAAAGCACTTCTATATAAACAGGCGCTCTATTCGTCTGTGTGAGTCAAAGTGTAAATAAGTAAAAAACGTTTTCTTCAACAAGTTCAAGGTAACACGGGGTGAATAACTGATATATAAATCTTATGTAAATCTGATATAAAAATACAAGTCATTTTGTTCTTTTAAGGATTCTATAATACCTACTTTAAATTAAAAGAACCTGAAGTTCCAGTGGGTCACATTGTGTTTTTACAGACTAATGTCCACTCTGTCACCTTGAATTCTGTACTTATTATGTTTCTTTTTTGGTACCTGATATGCTGCAGAAAACAACTTTCACCAAATATGATCATAATAACAACATCAATGTGTCCTTTAAAAACCAAAGTATTCTCATCACATGTTACCCTGATGAATGAATCCTCTGCTGTGCTGAAAACCTCCTCCAGAGTTACCCACTACTACCATCTACTGGTGTCTACACGTGCTCCTCCACTCCGTCACAACCACCTGCAGTGATGATCCACCGTGAGCAGGGTGACCTTCTTGGGTTTCACATGCTGGAAGCACATTCAGCCTGAACAACGAGAAGAAAACCCTAAAGAATGCTGCATAATCTGCTCCACAACTAAACCCTCAACCTGCCGCTCCAGAGGATCTTTACTCCGACGTCCAAATATGACCTCACAACGCTTGTGAGCAGGTTTTGCCCCCCAAAAAGCAGACAATAAAACAGCAAATGTGAGGCGAACAAACACAGGAGCTGCTAACTGGGATGAGGTCAGCCTCTTTGGACTCTTCTCCTGTTGCCAAAGTCATTAAAATAAAAATAAAAAAGGTATTTCCTCAAGCCTCATAAATAAGGACTGAGTGATTCAGAGCTCGAATTTCCTCTCAAGACGTCAAGAAATGAGGAGCTGACAGATCTGTGTTTGCTCTGTAAGAGAATAAGGCAAGTTATGTCATAAAGAAGAAACATTTAGCACTCACAAATACTCTTCTTTAATGAGTTTAACCTGCAAAAATATTACAGGAACATAGTCTAACTCTCTCTTATTCAAATGAAGTCCTGTCTATTCTCTAAAGTGGGTTTAAAAAACACTTTTCTTGTATAAAATCCCTTGTTTTTGTCCTTGAAGTACATGTCACAGAGCAGTATATTGTTGTATATTCTGATGCCTGTTGAGACACTGCCCCCCTCTGGATCGACTCAGAGAAATCATCCTCTCAGGTCACACAAACAAGTGTGTAAAGTCATTCAGTTAAACACTGGTGCATTATCTGTGCATGGCTCTGGATATGAACAGCTCTGAGACAGTGAACTGCTTTCATAATAAATCCAGTGTTTTAGTGGAAGTTGCTGTTCACACCTTTTTCCCCTCCCTTGTTATAAACCAGATTGATTCGGCCCGCGGTGTAATTTGGAACATCTGCTCGGCGCTAAAGAGGATGTGGATCCTGTCATAACAATCCCCAGACCGACAGCGTCCACTAATCAGATGACTCCGAACGCTCCACTGGGATTTAAAAGACGTTTCCCGTCTCCTTTTTCCTCACACCCAAAGACTTACATAACCGGGGAAGAATCCGCCAGGAAAAAAAGGGGATCCATCAGGAGACGAATGGGCCACAACGGGTCTCATGTGAATACTGTCTCAGACAAACGCCAGACAGACAGACAGACAGACAGACAGACAGTCAGACAGACAGCCAGACAGACAGTCAGACAGACACAGACAGACAGTCAGACAGACAGGACAGACAGACAGCCAGACAGACAGACAGACAGACAGACAGACAGACAGACAGACAGACAGACAGACAGACAGACAGAGGTCTGAGTGTTAGTCTGCACCTGCTCTCAGGAGTTGTTGAGGAAAACTGTCTCATCTTATTCATCCCTTTCTCCTAAAAAAGTTTTTATTGAAACATATTTTGTGGTGGATTACGTTTTCCTTTTGACATATTACAAATCACAAAAAGTTTTAAATGAATCCCAGGAAGTCAGCTTGTCTGTGTGGTGGGGAGTCAAAAACACGTCCACGTCCCATGTGAACCAAGTACTTCTGACCATAACAAGTACTTCTGACCATAACAAGTACTTCTGACCATAACGAGTACTTCTGACCATAACAAGTTCTTCTGACCATAACAAGTACTTCTGACCATAACAAGTACTTCTGACCATAACAAGTACTTCTGACCATAACAAGTACTTCTGACCATAACAAGTACTTCGGTTGCCTGACCATAACAAAGTACTCTGTTGCCTAAATCTATCCAACTACTTGTTTTGTCTAAACATAACCAATTGCTTTTCTTGCCTACATCTTACCAAGTTCTTTTTTTTCCTAAACTTTGCCGAGTACTTTTGTTCCCTAAACATAACTTAGTACTTCTGTTGCCTTTTTAGTTTAGTTTTATTTCAATTTTGTCGTTATTTAAAGCCAAAACATTGTTTTTTACTAAACCTTGCTGAGTAGTTCTGTAGCGTATTTTTGTTTTGTTTCAATTTACAATGTTAACAGCGTATTTCAAACGTTTTCAAAGTGCGACGGTCATCCAGGAGAAACTATATTTCCCTCGGTATGTAATAGAGAACGAGGCGTAGTGTGTTGGAGACAGTGGTGTCATGGATCTACTCGACACGCTGACAAAGACTTTGTGCGTTCACTGTTGGCAGCATTTAACAAAGACACAGACTGTTTAACTAAAGTTAACACTGAAACCGAGGGCGGGTCATGCCTTCGCCATAGCAGCTTCAGTCATCTAGCTTCCTCGAGTCTCCAGGATCGTCATGGTTACAGCACAGCTTTACAGGTGCTGGCAGCTTTGGTCAGTACCAGACTAGCAGATTCCAGTCTTTATGCTATGCTTAGCTAAGCTATGCTAGCCGCTGCTGGTTATAGCCTTATATTTGATGGAAATATATGATAGTGGTATCGATCCTTGCAGTGTTGTCCTCAGCATAACCTTCTCCTGAGTCTGAGGAGAGCCTGGAACGCTGTTTAGGTGTATCACCTTTGCAAGGACAACAGCCAATCAGCATCCAGCATACCTTCTCTTTAACAGTGTTGGAGACCTCGGCCCCCGACAGCCCAGTATACACAGTGAAATCACTAGCACATGGGCCCTAACATACACACACACATTCAGCGTGTGTTTGGAGAAACGGCATGCTCAGCTCCACACTTCTGACCCCTGACGCACCCGGACTATTCTTTAAAATATAATACAAATAAATCTACCTGGGGAACTTGAGACGAATCTGGAGATATTTTAACATTTAGAGGGGAAATCATAAATCTGTTATTTACATTATAATAATGGTTTGTAGCCATATCTGCCATGCAGACGTATAAACGTGGCTACAGACGCTAATGGTTGCAACACAATGTATGTATGTGTGTGTGTGTGTGTGTGTGTGTGTGTGTGTGTGTGTGTGTGTGTGTGTGTGTGTGTGTGTGTGTGTGTGTGTTGGAGTGTTGAGCATGTGTGAATGCTTACATGTTACACAGAGAGCTCTTTGTGCATCGCTCTAAACTTCTGGAGGCACCAGCAGTCAGCGAGCTCCAACTTTGTGTCGACGGCTTTGTGACAATATTTATATAATGTTTGCATAAAATTATAAACATGCAGGTGTATTTACCTGTATGGACGTCTCTTTACATCCGTGCCGACTCGGAGACGGTGAACCGTGGACACATCAGGGCCGTGATTTGTCCGTGTTTGGTTAAGCCTCGGGTTTCGGGTTGAGCTGAGTACGTGTCACTTTCATTAACACGTCGGTGCTGCCGGCCATGTGACTGCAAGGTCATCTCCAGTTACACGGTTTCACTCTGTGGTTACCAGCGTGCTTTAGTTTTAACGGGCAAGAAACTATATATCTGTATACAGGATATTTCTGAGTGGAACTGCTCGACCTTCTTTAAATTGCGTCTGTATATCATGTCAGTTCTTAGATTTTTGTGCTGTGTTTCATTTGTCATTGTACAGAAGACTAGAACTTCATCTTTTCTATTAATCAGCAATGTCTTCCCTTTTCTTTCCTTATTGAAAAGCCCTGTGAAATGTCATTTTGAAATGCGGGATATGAAATAAATAGTGATTTTTGTCAACCATGAGTATCTGGAGAGGCCTTGTCTCTTCTGTGGCCTCTAAGCTGCTATTAGCCAGGGGTGCCAGAGATTTATGAACACTTCACAGCTTCACTATATTAAACCACTGCCGCCTGCCAATCTGCTGGGGTGTTGCAGGTGTCAGTGGGAGTGTGAGGTGAGCTCAAGCTGGTCAATGGCCCCATTATGAACCTAACACGTTCAGGAAAGTCAAGAGAAAATATCCTGAACATTTGCCCCCTCGCCATGATTATATATCATGGCGAGGGGGCATACTGTTTAACCATTAAACATACTGTAGCATACTGACAAATGTTTATTTTCTTTGAGTAGGTATAATGTTTTAATTCAGCCTGTTAGAATGCTAACACTTGCTAATGGAATTAAAAACAAAGTTTCTCTGTTGACTTGATAAAAAGTAATGGGATTGGAAGCTTTCACAAGGTCCGTTTCCTTTTAGTTTGTTTTTGTTTTCACAGTGCACAAATGAATTGCAGAGAATTTTACTTTTCAACACAGGTTGGCTCAACATAGAAATGTAGACTCCTCCCTTTAGAGGTTTTCCATGTACGTCTAACTGGTAGGAGGCCCCGGGGTATGGGCCCAGAACACGCTGGAGGGATTATATATGTCATCTGGCCTGGAAACGACTCTGGGTCCATCAGGAAGGGATGGAAACCATTGTTGGGGACGCCTGAAACCCCCTACCAAGCCTGCTGTCCCTGTTGGTGTATGGATGGATTTTTGGATGCATGGATGGATGGATTGATTAAGGGATAGTTTAAAGGCTGGAAGATGGATGGATAAATGGATAGATGGAAGGTGGATGGATGGATGGATGGATGCATGGAGTGGATGGATGGATGGAGTGGATGGATGGATGGATGGATGGATGGATGGATGGATGGATGGATGGATGGATGGATGGATGATGGATGGATTAATGAATGATTGGATGGATTGGTGGATAGATGGATGATGGATGGATTAATGAATGGATGGATGATTGAATGAATTGATGGATGGATGATGGATGGATGGATTAATGAATGGATGGATGGATGGATGGATGGATGGATGGATGGATGGATGGATGGATGGATGATGGATGGGTGGATGGATTTGTGGCTGGATAGATGATTGGATGAATTGATGGATGGATGGATGGATGGATGGATGGATGGATTTGTGGTTGGATAGATGATTGGATGAATTGATGATATGGATGATTGGATGAATTGATGGATGGATGGATGGATGGATGGATGGATGGATGGATGGATGGATGGATTTGTGGTTGGATAGATGATTGGATGAATTGATGGATGGATGGATGAATTGATGGATGGATGAATTGATGGATGGATGGATTTCTTTCCGACCCAGATGTCAAGCAAACATCGTACTTCATCAGAGGTCCATGCCAGTCTTCTCCCTCTCATGTTAACCTGTTGTTTACCTGAGTCCATCCTAATAACTGCCCTCACAGTCAGCCTGTGTTTTGTTTCACTTCCATCAGTTGTTTGGATCCTGTTCTCACTGTGATCTAACCACACAAGGGTTCACTTGGTTGTTTCGGTTTAAAAAATGGATTATAACTGACTCAATGTTGGCTCGAGAGAGCACGCTAAGTACAATTCATCCTGCCACATTTTATGGCAATTAACTCAACTTCATGGTGGTGCTGGAGGAAAGATCAGAGGATCCCCCACAGTCATTAGGGTTCATCATCTTGGGACCAAATTTCATGGGAACTCCTTCAATACTTGTTGAGATATTTCAGTCTGGACTTAAGTGGAGGTTGACACTGCCAATCCTTGAGCTTCCCCGCCAGCATGCCTGAAAATAAAACTATTTGAAATAATAATCTGAATATGCATGTTGAGAATCAAGTACTCTGAGCATGTGGTTTTTTGATTTCATTTGAAGTATAATAGCAGCATTTTCAGATCTTGGATGAGCAAAAAGAGCAGCGTGATGACAGCACATAACTAAGACACATGGAGGGGTTTGGTGTGTGTGTATGTGTGTATGTGGGGGGGGGGGGGGGGGGGTTCCTTGTTATTGTCCATCAGTCACAGCCAAGAAACTCTAGCCTCCTTGGGAGAGGAGACTAAAGAGGGCGACTGTCTCTGGGTCTTCCCTGTCTGGTGTTTCTCCGTCACTCCCCGTCTGCTGGCATCCCCGACTTTCTTAACAACCTCCCTTTGAACATTAAATTCAGTAGCATATTTCTTCTCAGCTCTGGTAGGTTAGTGTTAAGCATTGAAGCTGTCTAATCGAACCCGACAGTCAATTTTGGGGTCATTAGCCGTCAGAAAGTTAGCGATTAAGCCTTATTATGTTGATTTCCTTTTGATGCCGTGGACCCTGAATTAGGGATCTGTTCGGTTCAATCTGATCTCACAGAAACCAGGTGGCACTCTGAGAAACCACTGAAAGGTTAGTGCCAACAAGCGTTACTCCTGAATCTCATTATTCCATCTGCCACTGGCAGTCGCAGTGTTAAAACTGTGTTTCATTGTGCTGGCCTTTTTTTTTTTGTAACCCAATCGAAACCAACTCTCAGCGACCCAGATCTGCCCGCCACGTGCTGAGATGCTCCACCGTTGTTAAAGAACGGTTTCCGCAATAAAGACGCCGGGGCTTCTCGTTTTCACTCTCCGTCATGAAAAGCTCCTATCACATCGAGGCCTGCAGATGAACCCACGTTTGATTTGTGAGTTAAAGGAGCAGAGATAATCACAGGGCCTCTGTCTTACATGACCGAAGCACTTTGTGTCCGTGGGCTTCTGATGCAAACCAGTGCAGCAGGCTAAACTGTTTTTAATTTCACCAACAAGGTTTTAGTTAGGCGGTCGGCAAGGAGAGGGGAGGAAGAGGAGGTAAAAGAAAGGGGGGGAAGGGTGGCAATGAATCAAACTCAAAGTATCGCCACAGGAGCCCCAAGGTCCCCAAACGGAGTTCATTACGGGTAAAAACTCACTTTTTCTGAGCGGGCCAGCGGGGCTCCGAGGTGTTAAGGTTGGATCATCAAGCAGAGTGTGAAATAAAAGATGATGATGGTTAGAGACACAGAGAGAAAATAGAGCGTCCTGTAAAGCTCCGGCTGCTCTGCCCAGAGCAGTTTATCTGGATTTAAGTTTTCCTTCATCTATCAATTATCAAATGCCTTGTTATGAACTCTTCTTTTCTTCTTCTTTTTAGTTTGCTTGGCTTCAGGGTCCAAGAAAGACTACAAAATAAAATTGTAGTTCTTCCTTCTGACAATGACCTCACCATCATGCTGCAATCAGAACAAGACATCTGAAGGTAAAACAAATTTGGCTTTGATTTTAGTCCGACAACAACAAGCTTAAATTTCCCTTTTCATGTTTGCCAACGGGCCCAGGTGACTGAAACCTGAGGAACTGTGGCCAAGTCGCTCCAAATGTAAGGTGACGTCTCAATATATAACATTTAGATAACAGCAGTGATGTTTAACATTCTTCCAATTCTTCATGTCTTGTGTAAGAAATGCATTTGAAACAGTACACTGGCACTGGTTGAAGTGCCATTGAACGCAGCACTTAACCACCAGTGAAGCAGCGTTTGACGGAGACAGACTGTGCAGCTTAGTGTGAAATAACGAACGGCTGAGGGAAGAATTACTCACTCCACTTTTCACGGCTGAGTTAATGTTTTGTTTTTTTTAAATGTCTACTCAGAACTATCTGCTTTAATAACTAGATTAAAGCCATCCCATTCATGCTGACGGAGAACAGAGCGGAGTGTCTCAGTAGTTGGAGAAGAGGATTGCGTGTCTAAAAAAACCCAACCTAAGGCTTTGTTTTTGTGCTACTAGCAGACATAACCGTCTCTGACTGGAGCCTTAAGGCCGACTCCACTCTGCTTCCCCCTCAGCAGCAACCATCCTCTGAAAAAACAGGAGAAGTGAGAGAACCGGATGGCATCGAATAGCCACGGGGAGCCAAAGAGATGGATATATGACTGAACTTATTCATATTAAAGGAATAGTTTTAGATTTTGGGAAATATGCATATTTTCTTTCTTGGAAAGAGTTAGAAGAGAAGAATGACACCGCTCTCTAGTTGCAACAGTGAATATGAAGCTTCAGTCAGCACCAGGCGGAGGTTTCTTAAAACCTGCATTCTCTCTGCTGTCCACCAGGGGGCGACTCCTCTGGTTGTATAGAAGTCTATGAGAAAATGACTCTACTTCTCTCTTGATTTATTCCCTCAGTAAACATTGTAAACATGAGTTTATGGTCTCAATCTCTAGTTTCAAGTCTTCTTCAATACAGCATGATGTTCATTTAGTAAATGATGCTCCATTTAGAGTCAAACAGACCATAAAGCAGGGGATGCTTTAGGGCGGGGCTACACACTGATTGACAGGTCGACACCAGAGACGTATACACCGTCTCTACGTCACTCCTCCTCAGTCCTAATATGGTCATTTCTGTTTATCGATTGCGAAAAAAAACACATGTGGACGGCCGTAATCCAAGATCCACTCCGGACTCATCAATAAGCAACACTTGATCATTGGCACCCTTTAAAATCTGTATGAGACGCACTGTTCTTTGGAATAACTCCAATGTAAACCAATCTGCGTTATTATTAAATGATCAGAGGAATTGACGAAGTATAAAGATTGTGAAAGTCTGCGTAGGTTGGATGGGTCTAACAAACAGAGGACTTTCACCCAGGAGACCGCTGTACTTGTCCCCTGTGACACAAAGTCAAAGTTGATTTATTTTAGATACTTTTGGATACATAACTTAAATACTTAACTAACGCAACTTACTTAACAAGCCTGCTTATTTGAACCCAAAGGTTGATCTTTTCTTAAACCTAGCCCATTGCTTCTTTAGCTTAAACTTAACCAAGACCTTTTGTTGCCCAAACCTAACTGAGTACATTTTATCATTTTTGTGTACTCAACCTACAAAAAAAGGTTGTTTATGCAACACATTTTAAGCTAAGCTAAGATTCATATTAACCAAACAAACATCAATTGGTGGCATTAATCTTCTTATATAACTATCAGCTAGGAAGTGAATAAGCACACCAAAATGTCAAATCTTTCCATTACTCTGTGCATTCCGCCCTTTTGGAAAATATTATGAATCACTGGGAGACATCCTGCATAGTGTGAGCTTTCAACCAAATAACATCATCTTCACGCATCACCTCTTGTGGTGAAAGGTGATATCATGAACTAACTGCATGTGCTTTGCATTTATCCAACCTATTTTATGCCTCCTATTAATGACTGATATTCTTCTCCACAGTGACTGGAAACTGAATATTGGCCACTTCATGTGACAGCAGTAAAGTGTGATTTATGTTGCAGAGGTCTAATTGGCAGCATTTCCTCCGTCTCCAGGCTGCACTCGTCAGATTTTCTTGACGTATCTGAAAACCTTGGGAGATATATACTTGGCCTTAAACAGCGCTAGCTGGTCTCAGATAATTTATCTCTGTCTACCACTGAATAAAGAGCAGGCCTGCTTCTGTGGCGAACTGGAAATATCGATTTACGTAGCTCAGCAGAACAATGTCTTGATGGGATTTTATTTCACACAGAAGAAAAAACAATAAAGGGTTGTGCATGCAGGCGGTTTAGGAACAGCTTGTATAACTTTACACCAAACTATATTTTTCCAGCCATTTTATCGAACAATCTGAATATATTATCCTGTTAAATGTTATGTGCTGTAACATGATACAGAAGTCATTTCTGGTAATATAGACTTTGACTGAACTTGGTTTTAACCACATTAGTTTGGGATTTTTTTGCATCTTGACACACATTTTTACAAACAACACAGACAATAGACAGACTTGATAAAAACACTTAAGGTTTGGGATGAATTGGAATAACTTTGGTGATCCCTTTTCATTGATCAAGTATTTATCTCGCACACAGATTTCTATTTCTCCAATACTTTGGTTTATGACCACATTCCTGCAGAACATTCCCTTCAGTCTAACCTGTACTATTCGTTACGTGCTAATTAGCATATATTAGCATGCTAACACGCTAACATGGTTAAAACTCAGCCCTGTCTCCTACAAAATAATGCTCCCAACTAAACTACATACTCATTGCGTTTTTCGAGCGAACTATATTTTTATTCTGATTACAGTTGCAGTTTTAACACAAGCAAATTTTAACAAAACAAAAATGGAACGAAATGAATTGGTTATGTTTAGTAAAACATCATTGTTTTCTATTAAAGCATTTTTTAACGTTATTTAAGTTATGGACGTTAATTAAAATAAGTCAACGTTGAATTTCTGGTTTCACACTGGACATGAACAGCGGTCTCCTTTGTGCAAGTCCTGTGTTTGTTTGACCCTTTCACCCCATCCTGGAGGAGCATGGACTTTATTTTTGATACGTCAAAAACAAACGACATCCGGAACATGCATTCTTGTTGTAAGGAAACTAAAAAGTATTTTGAGGAGACCAGTCTGCAAAAACTGATCTGCTAAACATCAGAATGTTAGCCTGCTGACATTAGCATTTAGCTCAAAGCACTTCTGTCCCTAAGCACAGCCTCAGAGAGCTGCTAGCAGACTTTTTGATGGCTTTATAATAATATTTAATTGTACATTTTAGCATTGTAAAAGTGTCATAATGTATAAAGTTTGTAGCAAAATGTTAAAAACTGCGAAATGTGTTTCTGTTTTCTTGTAAATCCTTTAACTGCATTTAAAATAACATTAAAAAGACATTAAAATGATCATTCATTATTGTTCACACTGTTTAACTTTATAGGATTTATTGTTTTACTCCCACTCATTCATAATAAATGACGACTCCCACCTGACTGACCTCCTGTAAGTGCGTCGCCAGTTAATTCATGGTGAGCTGCAGCCCTAATCCGAATTATTCACAGTTCTGTCATTGCTGTGTTATGCAAACACGCAGCACATGTCAGCTTCATAAATCTCCCTGCAGTGCCTGGTGTAGGGGAATTATCCTAACACGGCGGGAAAACAAGCAAAGCCTCTTAGCTGTTCAGGCGCTATTGATTTGATTCGCCTCCTAAAAAAAGGGTAAATTTATAGATTCACGCCGTCTCCTCCAGAGAGCGACACTAGTTTCCCTCAGGAGGGAAGGATGCAGTGTGAGCGAGGCGTGAAGAATGGGGTCCAGGTCCAGCAGGAGCGTGGGCCCCTTCGTGGATGTATAACATGTTATTAAAGCAGAGAAAGTTGTTCCAGGACTGTTTCTCTTGAAGGTAACCCAAAGCTATCCAGTTCTGTGGTCGCAGGAAGAAAATGTATTTCACGCAGCACACTGAGCACCGAGACAGCTGACGACACTAAACTCGCTTGCCTTTCTCCTCCTCTCACTCTGAGTTGATGCTTCAGCTACTCTCATTTTCACAAACACCAACGGTTTCTAGGAACAGTTTGTTCTGTTTTTTTCATGTTAAACTGTGTGTTTTCATGCAGCTATATGCCAACTACTGATTTGTTTTGGTGATATATTTGGGGATGAGCTTTCCAGGGATCACTGTTTATTGTCAGCAGTATTGCGTAGTTTTTTCTCCTTGCAGTGTACATTGATGAGTTTACACTGCCAATCTAGTCCACAGGGACCACCAAAATGAACACAAAATGAAGGTTCCGCGTAGTAGAAATACTGCAGTTTGAATTCCAAAAAGTAAAAGTAAAATTACTCTATCAACCCTGCAAAATAAGGGACTTTACTTTGAAACCTAAAATATATTTTTTTCTGATAATACAAGTTTAATTAATATTTAGAAAATGGGACCTTACTCATAACAGTATTTTTACATTTTTGTATAGGCACATTTTTATACTTCATCCACCACTGGTTCAATTTTTAAGAATTCTAGAAGTAAACTCTTTGGTTTTTCCAAAGAGTTTACTTCTTCTTAAAAAAAGTACATCACTCCTGTGCTGAACTTCCTGAGTTTACGCTTTCACTTATGTATTCTATTCTCTTTTATTTTCTGCAAAGTGGTGTACTGTGACATTATCTGTACAGACTCACCATGTGCGTGATCACTTTTACAGTTTTTCCATGCATGGACAGATCAGTGTCGTGGCAGACCAACTGATCCACCTGCAGAACAGGAAGTTTTTCCCAGACACAATCAACAGTAGATGCTGATAACGATGTTCCAGGGGTTCAATGTGATCTGTGCTGGGGTTTACAGACAGACAGACGGACGGACGGACGGACGGACGGACGGTGGAGGTATAAGAGAGCTGAACTGTGAGTGTCTTCACACCATGATGAAGACTCTGGGTCTCCTGCTGCTGCTTCAGGTGGCATACGGTGAGTAGCATGGCTTAACTGGAGTTAAAGTTAAAGTGGCACATGTGGCGCAGTGGAGAGCAGGGTCGTTCTCCATTCAGAAGATCTGCGGTTCAATACCCGGCTTCGGCAGTCGACACTTAACCCCAAGTTGCTCCTGGGACGTGGACTGGATGTTGTATGAATGTTAGTTAGAGTCTGATGGGCAGGTGGCACCTTGCATGGTAGCCTGTCATCAGTGTGTGAATGATATGTAATGATATGTAATGATATGTAATATAAGCTTTGAGCTACTGATTGTAAGTCGCTTTGGAAAAAGCGTCTGCTAAATGACTGTAATGTAATGTAAATGTAACATGTGGATGTCAGATGTTAAGATCAACTGTCTTTTAGTTAAAACTCATCCACTGTGATGTGTTTGTAGTCTTTGGATGTGCTGCCCCTGCTGTGACGCCTCTGACCAACAGGGTGGTGAATGGAGAAGATGCTCGCCCCCATAGCTGGCCATGGCAGGTACTGTGAGCTAAACGTTTGAAAATCACTGGTAATACAGTAACTACAGACCATTTCACAACATAGGTGAAGTGTATCAGAGATGGAGGAAAAATATTGCTCATAGGTTAACCATTAGAGCGGTAAAAAGGAATGTTGCTAACAGGCTAAACTATTAGAGAGATGGGCCTCCGTTTGGCTCACTTTCTGTTACCGGTGTTGCATGAAAGCATGGTGGATATAACACGCTAACTAGCCTACGTCTAGCTTGCTTATTCCACCATGCTTCCATGCAACCATGGTTGCCAAAAAAATTTGCCCAACGGCAGCGCTAGGTCTAGCAGTCTCTGCCTCACTACTTTTCACAAGGAGACACTTTGCCAGGAGGAGAGCAGCTAGCTAACTAGTCAGAAGATTGACACGCTAGCTAGCTTAATAGCCAGCCGCTTTCACTGGAGCTCCTTGTCTGCTCTCCTCCAGTGGTGTAAGGGTCGGCTCATATGGTCCGGCTAGTTAATGGTCATTCTCTAAAGAAACACTTGCGGTTCCGGAGAGTAAGAGGCTTTTCATATTGAGATAAACTTGCAACAAAACCTGCAATCATTGTTCACTGATGTGTTCAGAGAATTATTCTGCCTCCAGCTATGCTCCGCCCACAGACTTCATCATGTTCACCAAACGAAAAAAGGGGTCTGATTCTCTGATCTAATTATTAATATTTCTTTTTCTCAGATCTCCCTGCAGGTGAAGCACGGCAGCCGCTTCCATCACACTTGCGGGGGGACTCTGGTTGGACCTCGCTGGGTGCTGACGGCTGGACACTGCATCGGGTGACTAACAATAAGACCACATAACTACAGCGTGACTCGAAGATTGAAGTGTGTATAATATGAGGGAGATGTAATCTGTCTCACAGGCCCGGAGACGTGTACCGTGTGGTCCTGGGAGAACACGACATGAGCCAGCAGGAGGGAACTGAGCAGATCAGAGATATTCTACGTATCATCGTCCATCCCAAGTGGGACATTGACTTTGTGGCTGATGGGTGAGTTTATTATATTAAAAACCCACCACTGAAAATCAATAAATTCACTTGTTTCTGTATCACTAGTGGAATCATTATAAGGGGACATATCATGACAGACTCAATCCGTCAGTTTGCACATACATTTGGGTATGTGGAGTACCTGTTACCCACAAACTGTTAAATAAGACAACTAAGTCATTTTCTTGTGCGCCACTTAGATTAGAAAATATCATCAATCAGATTTGGCTCTAATTTCATATGACACATGCAGGTTTATTAGAATATACCTTATACCATCTGTATATCTCCAAAGACAGCTTGAGAACTACCCATAGACTATATATATATTAATATGTATGTATATAAGAAGTGGACGTAGTGGTCCTCCAGTTCGGTGATTTTGCTGTCATCTTTTTTCTAAAGCATCCCCTGCTTTATGGTCTGTTTGACTCTAAATGGAGCATCATTTACTAAATGAACATCATGCTGTATTGAAGAAGACTTGAAACTAGAGATTGAGACCATAAACTCATGTTTACAATGTTTACTGAGGGAATAAATCAAGAGAGAAGTAGAGTCATTTTCTCATAGACTTCTATACAACCAGAGGAGTCGCCCCCTGGTGGACAGGAGAGAGAATGCAGCTTTAAGACATGAAGCATTGACTTCACTTTTCGCCTGGATCTACCTTTGCAAAGATGGCCCATATTTTTTCTCACAAGCCAATCAGAGCAGACTGGGTTTTTTTCCAAAGGGAGTCTTAAAGAGACAGTCGCTAACATGGAGCGTTTCAGACAGAGGGTGAACACAGGTACATTCAGACAGACAGTATGAAGAGCTGTAGAAAAATGTGTTAACATGTTCGAGTAGAAACATAAAATACAAGTGTGAACCTAAAAATGAGCATGATGCATCTCCTTTAATAAGTTTGGTGAAAATCTAACTTTAACAATGATTTCCTCACAGAAACGATCTTGCCCTGCTGAAGCTGGATAAGAGCCCCATCATGACTGACAGCATCGGCATTGCTTGTCTCCCGGAGTCCGGAGAGATCCTCCCTCATGGAGCATCGTGTTACATCACCGGCTGGGGAAACCTTTACAGTAAAGTCAACACGTCTTCACCTGTCACTTTTCAGCTGATAAAAATGTGTTAAAAATCTACACTTATATATTTTGCCGCCAAATCAAAGAATTTACTTTGTTTCTTTATAATGCATATAATATTTGCTTTTATAAAGGTAAGTAGTTCATGAATATGAGATATGAGTTTACAGATAATTATAATCCCTCCTCGTCATAGTGGAGGTTGGTTTATGGCGTTTTTCCGGTTACACCTACAGTCTATGTTCATATCTCTAGGTTACACTCGTTGTCTTTTTGCTTCCTCACATTTCATTTGGTTTGTACGCCCTCTGCTGTTATAGAATAATGCAACGAACAGCGCATAGACTTCATGCTCTGAGCTCGCACGCCATCTGCAGAGGCTCGCGATACAGCGCCCAGCGGGAGTACAAACACAGCTCGAGATTTTGTTATTTTGAGGGTCAGCTATTTGCTGTAAGAAGTACCAGATCCTTTACTTCCTGTGTTTCTGAGCAGCTCTGTGCTCTTTGTGTCCCAGCCCACGGCCCGATGCCCGATAAGCTGCAGCAGGCCTTTCTGCCGGTGGTGGAGCACGCCGTGTGCAGCCGCAGCGACTTTTGGGGCATCAACGTGAAGAGCACCATGGTCTGTGCCGGAGGAGACGCCGTGTCCGGATGCAACGTACGTGAGGCGTCCGCTCTCCTGTCAGAGGTGAACTTCCTGCTGCGATGGAGCTCGTAGTCTTTACCTTTACTGTGTTCTGGGCTCAGGGAGACTCCGGCGGTCCTCTGAACTGCGTCGGTCCGGACGGGCGGTGGTACGTTCACGGCGTCACCAGCTTCGTCTCCTCTCGAGTCTGCAACGAGGTGAAGAAACCCACCGTCTTCACCAGAACCTCCGCCTTCAGCGATTGGCTCAGCGACGTGAGTTATTGATCCACATTAACAGATAGCGTGAGCATCAAATGTCTCTGATAAAGATAAAAGATTCCATAATCAATGAGTCATGTTTTCTCTTCAGGTCATGCTGGCATACTGAGGAAGTCCTGGACTCCAGTGGATCAATAATTAATCCCAATATTTGCTCTGTTCATCGTTTCACATCAGAGTCACACTCTGAACAAATACAATATAGTACAATAAACGTTTGTCTTTTATCAGCATGCCAGGTTGTTCATTATTGCGCCTGCATTTTAATCAATGTCACCGAATTAATAACAACAATTATTTTATTTCATCAACACAAAATGAGTTCATCACAGTAGCTTTAAATGAAAGTAATCCCAAAAGTAAAAGTACTCTTTATCCACCTCAAACAATGACTAACTTTGCTTTTGATACTTAAAATACTTTTTTTAGTAATACTTGCATCAAATGTATTAAAATATATAAAATATTCATTTTTACATCAGCAATATTTTGACTTTTACTCTTAGCAAAGTTTGTTTACCTTTAACAAAGTGCTTAAACAGATAAAGCAAAAGATTGTTTAGTTATATTTTTTTGTGCATCACATTCTTAATTAAACAAAGTTCTGCAGCAGCGAGAATCAAACCAAATGATCAGACAACTTATGAATCAATATTTCATATCAATCATCTCCCGAGATCAGCTGAGTGTCGACGGAGCGTCTGAAGCTCAGGAGGTGGAGAGCGATTGTTCACCTCGATGCTGCAGTTTATGACAACAGACTTAACACGATAGAATATGATAATAAACAGTAAACAAGCTCTCAGCTTTGTTTTAAATCAGACATGTTTAAAAAGGTTTGTATTCAGAGTGATCAGTGCAGCAAACACAGTAGTAACACCACAGTGTAGGACTACTCTAGTACTGTGAGAGGACTAAAGTATTGGCATCAAAGTACAAAAAGTGAGGCAGAATGGCCCATTTCAGAATCATATAAATGATATTATTGGATAAATTATTGATGCATTAATGTGTTCCTATCACTTGACTGTTTAATGTTTGAATGAATTTCATCAAACATCAGGATTAAACTGATGAGCGACGTTCAGTGAAGTCATGAAAACCATGAAGACATTCCTTCATCTCCATCTGCTGGAGGATGGGTGGAGCTGCTGAGTCCTGATGACATCACAGCAGCTCCACCCAGTGGACAGAGGAGACGGTGGACCACACTGTAGTGATCTCTGATACAAACATGAGTCACATAAACTCTATGATATTTTACTTTCATACTTTCATAGTTTTAAACAGAAGCGTGATTCCCTCTGGGGAATTACAAAATCATATTTTTGTTTCACAGTTTCAGTAGAATATTGTTCTGCCACAAGTTGCTTAAAAATGTTCTTCTGAATTCTCTTCAATTCTTCCAGTGAGCTCACAGAAATCAGCTTAAAGGAATATTTCACCCACAAAATGACCATTTATATATCAGGTACTCTCCCAGTGTTACCTTGATTTATTTAGGAATACTTTGTTTTTCTCTCATGTCTCGAGCAAAAAAAAAAGACCCGTATCACTGCATGTTTTTGTGTAAAAAAAACCCAGAAAATCACAGTTCAGCGACAGCGCTCTCATCTTTTAAATCAAGGCTGAAGACTTTTCTATTAGCCGCTGCCTTTTATTAAATCATTTCTTTCACTGAAATGTATATCTATCTTATTCTATCTCAGCTTTTTTTTATTTTCTAATCTCTTTGTTATTAATTGACTGTTTTTAATTGTATTCACATGACCTTCAATAACGTGTTTCTGTTTGCACTTTATGTTTTATGTAAAGCGTTTTGTGTTGCCTCGTTGCTGAAATGTGTTGTATGAATAAAGTTGCCCTAAATAAACAAAACATCAATCAAAATAAAAGTTGTCAAGCAAATTTTGTAATAAAGATGCAAATAAAACATAACCTGTCATATATCATACACACATCATTACGATTGTTTAAGCAACAGATGACATATTTCTGTATTTTATAGTTTGTTATTGTGTCATAAAGGAAGCACAATAACCAGTTGTTTTTCTGTCGATAGATTTAAACATTAAAATAACTAAAATACAGATGATGTGATGTTTTAATGATCAAATAAAAACACTGGTTGTGCTGCTGCATTAATGTGTTAATTAAAATGAATCATTAAATTGTAGATGAATATTTCCCTCCGTGTGTCAGGAGGTCAGGGAGGAGTCGTTCTCTGTCCTCCATCAACTATGACTGAGTTTTATTTAGTATAATATGCATTTAAACTGCTTTTCATATGTTTATTTCATAATGATGCAGCGGAGAACTGCATGTTGGCCGTGTGGAGACAGCAGGGTCGCTTAGCTCAACAGAAAGATTATGTTTCAGAAGACATGAGCAGTTAAAATAACCTTATTACGTTAAATATTAACCACAGGTTTGAGAGTCAGGAGTTTTCCCATTATTCCAACATGTGGATGTTAATGTTACCCTGAAACAAACGGGGGTTTCTGTTGTGTTAAAGGTCAACATGGAGGATATTATGTTTAAAAAGCAGCATTCTTCTTTTAAGAATTAAAGCATCAGACATGACGACGGACAACTTCACCGTCTCTCTGGTGAGTAACCAAGGTTACAACCGAGGTTTGGACGAGTCCTAACAGCTGAGTTGTTTATGGTTTTATGGATTACAGCGTTGTAGTACTACAGCGTTCCCGACCCTGTGTGGACTGTGCCAGCATGGCAGACAGGTGGCATCAACCCTGTGACCCTGCGGGGCCAATCATTGACTCCGGTACCATAACAACGGGTCTTAGAAGGAAAACAACGTTCAGATGGAGCACAGGAGGACGAGACAGGAGCAGCTTTTAGGGGGATTAGAGAGCCATGTCAAGATGTGTGTTTTCTTAGAAGAATACAGATTAATGATACAGATTAATGATACTTACTATTACCTGTACCATTAAGCATTTTAGCTTTACTTCCACCCTGAAGCCCTTTTGCTTTCTCGCTCTGCAGGTTTCCATGAATCGTTGTGGTACCTGGACCGTAGTCGTGCCTCCTGCTGTGAGCCGACTGACACCCACTGCTACTTCCATTATTATTATTAATCACATTACTATCCCTATTTTCATGGCTATAATTCTACTGTAATAATTGCTGCTGTTATTATAAGTAGTCTTATTATATGAATCATTTATGTCATATACATTGAATGTGTTGTATCTCTGTTATGCTGTTCATTCTGGTCACATGACATCTATTGCATTCTGTCCATCCTGGAGAAGGATCCCTCCTCTGTCGTTCTCCCAGAGGTTTCTTCCTTTTTTCTCCCTGTTAAAGGGGTTTTTAGGGGAGTTTTTCCTGTGCCGATGTGAGGGAAGGACAGAGGATGTGAAGATGTGAGGGTCTAAGGACAGAGGATGTGAGGGTGTAAGGACAGAGGATGTGAGGGTGTAAGGACAGAGGATGTGAGGGTGTAAGGACAGAGGATGTGAGGGTCTAAGGACAGAGGATGTGAGGGTGTAAGGACAGGATGGACAGAGGAGGTGAGGGTGTAAGGACAGAGGGTCTAAGGACAGAGGATGTGTAAGGACAGAGGATGTGAGGGAAGGACAGAGGATGTGAGGGTCTAAGGACAGAGGATGTGAGGGTGTAAGGACAGAGGATGTGAGGGTCTAAGGACAGAGGATGTGAGGGTGTAAGGACAGAGGATGTGAGGGTCTAAGGACAGAGGATGTGAAGGACAGAGGATGTAAGGACAGGGGATGTGAGGGTCTAAGGACAGAGGATGTGAGGGTGTAAGGACAGAGGATGTGAGGGTCTAAGGACAGAGGATGTGAGGGTGTAAGGACAGAGGATGTGAGGGTCTAAGGACAGAGGATGTGAGGGTCTAAGGACAGAGGATGTGAGGGTGTAAGGACAGAGGATGTGAGGGTCTAAGGACAGAGGATGTGAGGGTCTAAGGACAGAGGATGTGAGGGTGTAAGGACAGAGGATGTGAGGGTGTAAGGACAGAGGATGTGAGGGTCTAAGGACAGAGGATGTGAGGGTGTAAGGACAGAGGATGTGAGGGTGTAAGGACAGAGGATGTGAGGGTCTAAGGACAGAGGATGTGAGGGTGTAAGGACAGAGGATGTGAGGGTCTAAGGACAGAGGATAAGGACAGAGGATGTGAGGGTCTAAGGACAGAGGATGTGAGGGTAAGGACAGAGGATGTAAGGAGAGGATGTGAGGGTCTAAGGACAGAGGATGTGAGGGTCTAAGGACAGAGGATGTGAGGGTCTAAGGACAGAGGATGTGAGGGTGTAAGGACAGAGGATGTGAGGGTCTAAGGACAGAGGATGGGTCTAAGGACAGAGGATGTGAGGGTCTAAGGACAGAGGATGTGAGGGTCTAAGGACAGAGGATGTGAGGGTCTAAGGACAGAGGATGTGAGGGTCTAAGGACAGAGGATGTGAGGGTCTAAGGACAGAGGATGTGAGGGTTTAAGGACAGAGGATGTCTCATGTGTACAGATTGTAAAGTCCTCTGAGGCAAATTTGTAATTTGTGATTCTGGGCTCTACAAAATAAACTGAATTGAATTGAATTGATGCATTCAATAGTAAACTATACATAATCAGAGGGAAGTATTTTGATTGTCGCGTGGGTGGAGGACGATGAAAGCGGCGTTCCAAAGGTCAAAGGTAAACCTTTAGCTGATCTTTCCGTCGTCTAGGTGGGTCCTCTGATGTCACACGGGCAGAAAACCTGATGCGTTCGTCAATAAGTAACCAGAGGAATCATAAAACGGAGCCGCTGAAGGCGTCAGGTTAGTGTGTGCAGCGAGGAGAGGTCAAGGTCAACGCTGCAGCCAATCAAACGCCGACCACGCAGAATGTTACTGCTCATGAGTGCACAGAAGCTTCTGTAAACCGCTGTCAATTATCAGTGACTCGTAATAAATCGTTATTTAATCCATAATGAGCTGAACTCTTGTCCCTTATCTGCAAAATAATTAGCAGCCTGTAATTATGACTCAGTTAGGCAATATTTGAACATGGTGATTTATTAATCCCAACAAAAACATTATTGTAAGTATTTATTCTGATTAATGAGGTTAGATTTAGAGTAGAAAGATTTGATGAAATAAATCAGAATTAGTACTTTATCGTGTTGTTTATGGTATTTATACAGTTTGCTGCTCCTCTCTGTGTTCAGATGTTTGTCTATGTTTGTCTCTATGTTAAGTAGAATTATTTAGCAATTTTTCCTGTATTTCATTTTCAGTGATCAGAATGTGCCAAAAAAAAGAAGTAATAGAAAGAAAAGTTAAATTATCATTAAAAATATATATATGTATATTTATACATATATATTTATATGAAATATTCAAATCCAGGTTCAGATTTTGCACATTTTTTATGTCGACAATCTTTTTATAAAACAGTTTTCTATTCCCTTAACTGTTCAGAATCAGATAAGGTTTATTATGGTATGCATACAAGGAATATGACTTGGTGATTGGTGCATTAAAATAAACACAGTGCAATAAAATGAAGACTTAATTAAAGATCAAATTATACACACATATATATACATTTAATCAATAAATAAACCAACCTACTGCTAATTTTGTGAATGTTTATTTGAGGTTTAATACTTCTTAGATGACCATAAAATGTAATTTGTTTGATTTGTTTATCATTTATGGTATGCATTGATTGTTTCATTATATTGTGTTTGTTTTGCTGAACCCTTAGTGGGTCTCTATTATGGGCTGTGTCGTAAAGTAATACAGTATTATGATTATGAGCTGCTGGTTTGAAGCCAGAATGAGTTCAGATATCAGGTTACTATCTCTGATTATGGAGATAACTGGTGTGTTTTTCTTTCACAGGTGAGTTTGGGTCACACACTGATGAACGCTGTAGAAGAAGAAGAAGAAGAAGAAGAAGAAGAAGAAGAAGAAGAAGAAGAAGAAGAAGAAGAAGAAGAAGAAGATAGTGCAGTCGTTCTTTCTCAAACATTAAACTCTCTCTTTCTCCGAGCATGTATCGTCCTCGTCCTCATTATCACAGATCTGTGAGTCTTTACAGTTGAACTCACTGAACTGTTGTTTTAGTGCAGCGTTAAATCCACAGTATTTATTGAGGCTTTAGGAGGAGCTGAAACACATTAATCATGTGTGTGTGTGTGTGCGTGTGTGTGTGTGTGTGTGTGTGTGTGTGTGTGTGTGTGTGTGTGTGTGTGTGTGTGTGTGTGTGTGTGTGTGTCTGTGCTGCAAACGCATACCTATCAGGCCTGTGTGATGATGTGTTGTGTTTATAATAAGTTATGGTTGTAATAAAACATGAAATTAAATCCTGTTGCTCCAGTGTGAAATTTGAGTTAAGAAAATATGCTATGAGCATTATTAATTATTATAATCATTATAATACTAATATGTCTATACTCATAATATTATACATTTATAATATGATGTATATTTTTATCTATATGTACAGCTATATACAGCTTTGTAAGAACATATGCTATGAGCATTATTAATTATTGTTCATTATAATACTAATATGAATAC